>NC_058522.1:419355028-419658058 GCF_904849725.1 Hordeum vulgare subsp. vulgare | reverse complement strand
AATAAGGATCAAGTACTATCTTTTAGAGAAGGAAACTTGTTTCAGCAAACGTTTTCTTAGGAGCATACGAAAACCTGAGAGTTGTGAAGAAATGATAGATGTTTGTTCAGCTTGCATAATCATTGGATTTATTCGAACTTCGTACGTGGAAAAGAGGAATTCTGCAATGCTTGTGAGGATTCCCAAGTGTTGGAATACGAGATTCACTAAGCCTTATACAAGGTAATGATTTCATTGCGACATGGCTTGGCCACCATGACGACTTACTATTTGTAAGTGCATCTAGTACCCCTTAGTGATTTCGGTGGTTTGAAGACTTATAGGTTAAGTATCTAATGTGTTTATGAGTATACACAGGATCTATAAGTCATTGAGGAGTTTGAGATATTTGAAGAATATCTACCCCTAAAAATGTATATCTTCAGTTGAAGAAATTGGCCTGAAGCTGAAGAAGTGAATCGCGAGGAATCTGCGATGAAATTGATATTCCTCATGAAGATACTGATATTGAGAAGACCGGTGGTTCCTGAAGAAAATCATTCTGAAGAAATTGAAGCGTGAAGATTTACGTTTTCTGTTTTACTTTCTTCGCATTTGGTGAATAGGAACACCGTACTCTTAAAGGGGGTCAAAGTAACACTAGGGAATGGATTTCCTCATGATGCTCAACCCAAGCCTAATCCTACCAAAAGCCTCAAGTGAGGAATATGAGTGACATGAGTACTCTCACAGTTGAGGGTTCCGACCGTTTCGATAGCCACGCCAAGTCACTGGTCTTATCCACTCCAACGGTCATATTATTTAAGGGCATTAGTGTCAAATCATGTCGGGATGCTCCGAGGCTATAAATAGCCACCCCCACAACCACTAGCTGGTTGGCTGCTCCGTTAGAAACTGAAACTTGTCATAAGAGCAACCCAAATTCCTCAGAGCTTTCGAGAGTAATTCATCAGTGAGGAAATACCCCATACACCGAAACCACAAACCAAACCTAGTGATTGAGCATCACTGAAGAAGTTGTTCCTGTGTGGGACTGAAGCCTTTTACCTTTGAGGACTGTGCATCCTCCAGACGGTTAGGCGTCATGGTCTAGAACAATCCAGCAGTCAATTGTGGATCGTCGGGTGACCAAGTTTGTGAGGGTTTGGAAGTTTGCCCTGAAGACTTACCACGAGTGTTGGGCGAGGACTGTGTGTCCTTAGCTCAAGGAGAATACGGTAGGGACTGTGTGTCCCGGGACTGGGTGTCCTTTGGTTTCAATACCAAGCCGCTCCAAACCAGATGTACAACTGTCACAGCAGTTGGAACTGGGTCATCAACAACTGTCTTCACTGAGAAACGGGTTCTAATTCCTCAACTCTTTACTTTCCTTGTATTGTGTGTTGATGACTTTCACTGTGACTGTTTGAAGAATTTGCTGAAGACTTTCTCTGAATTTCCTCAACCTCAAATTCTTCATGATAGTTAATCATCATCTGTATTCTGCGTGCCTGCTTACTTTGCAATATGTTTTCACATTCTTCACTCTGAAATACTGTTGTTGTGAACGTTTGCATGTCTGATCCTTTGCTGTTTCCACTGTAAGTTAGTCATCAGTGAGGAATTTCCTCAAAAGGAATTTCCTCAGTGATGAAATTCTAAAAATCTCCTATTCACCCCCCCCTCTAGTCGATATAACACACTTTCAATTGGTATCAGAGCAAGGTACTCCCTTGTTCTGTGTTATTTTGGTTTAACCACCTGGAGTTTTAGTTATGTCTACTGCAGGCATGTTTAAGGTGACTGCATCATGTCCTACCTACGAAGGAAAGAACTTTCCCTTCTGGAAATGCAAATGCATTTACAACCTATTGATAATGATCTCTGGTATATTGTGGAAAATGGTGTCCCCATTATCTCTGTCGGTGTCACTGCTGCTGATGTGAAGAAACTCAAGCAACTCAATTCTCAAGCGAAGAACATCATCTGTGGTCATCTGAGCCCAGGCCAGTTTGGAAGAGTAAGTGCTTTGGGCTCTGCAGCACTGATCTAGGAGAGACTGTGCAAGGTAAATGAAGGAGTATCAACCCAGCATGACTCTCGTGTTGATATTCTTCGCAATCTCTTCAATCGCTTCAAGAGACATGACAATGAAAGCTGTCAAGACACCTTTGATCGCCTCACTGACATATCAAATGAACTGCAAGCACTGGGAGCTCGAGACATCACTGATCACGAAGTTGTGAAGAAACTGCTGAGATCTCTGGATTCTTCATTTGATACTTTAGTTCTGATGATTCAAGAAAGACCAGACTACAAGATGCTGGATCCAGCTGATATCCTTGAAAGGCTAAATACTCATGAATTCCAGCTCGAAGAAAAGAGAGATCTATATGGACAAAGCTATTCCAGACCACATGCACTGAAGGCTAGAGCAATTTCCTCATCTGAAGAAGAAGACACAGATGACAGCAGTTGTGACCCTGAAGAATTTGGACAGGAGCTTGCAATGCTTGTCAGGAAATTCCAGAGATTTACACGACGAGGCCAGTTTGGTAAATCATCAAGAAGAGATATGAGGAAATCAGAATCTGCATCTGAGGACTACAAGAAACGAACATGTCACAAGTGCAAGAAATCAGGTCATTACATTGCTGATTGTCCCTGCTGGGGAAAGGAATCAAAGAAGAAGAAATACAAGGATGGCAGTTCTGATGACTTGAAGAAGAAGAAGAAATCTTCAAAATCCTCATCTTCAAAGCCCTCATCGCACAAGAAGACTAGTTTCAGAAAGGCTCGGGCACTTATTGGCAAGGAAATGGACTCCGAGGCAGAATCAGAAGAATGTGATGAAGAAGAGGGTTCTGATGAAGACTCAGAATCTGGACAGGCTAGTCTTGCACTAGCAACCTCTTTCGTCAGCAAGTCAATCTTCAATCTTGAAGAAAATGATTGCAGCATCCATACTGATGACTATGCTGATGACATCGCTCCAACCTATTGCTTCATGGCAAAAGGTTCAAAGGTATCAAATAATGCCTCCTCCTCTGATTCAAGTGACTGTGACCATAATGATTATAAGAAACCCAGTTACAGTAAACTTGCTATCATTGCCACTAAACAACAAACTGCTCTGGAAAAGCTTTAGAAACTGCTAGACAAAAGTGATGATCTGTTGAATGATGAAATGAACCTGAACCAAATCCTCACTGATGACATGAAAAGTCTTCAGTCTAGATTTGATAATTTTCAGGATCGTTATGACACACTCCTCACTGATCATGAGAAGCTTTCCTACGAATTTCTTCAAAGGAAGCTTGATCTTGAGAAGCTAAGAATGTCTCATGATGATCTTCGTATGGAAAATGATTCATTGCTAGCTCAAAAGATCAGCGCTCGTCAAGTTGAATTTATTCCTCTATGTCTTAAATGCATTGAACGTGAAACTGCTAATTCCTCACCAGAATCATCAAATGCTACCATTGCTACAAATTCTTCAACTGCACCTATTGTGTCTATTTCCTCACTTCAGGAAAACACAAATGTTACTGATGAAAATGCAGGGTTGATGGAATTGTACGTGACAGGCATGTAGAAAAGCCTCAAAGGACATCAAACCCTTTGTGATGTGCTCAAAAAGCAGATCTTGAACAGGAACCCGAGGAAAGAAGGAATTGCCTTTGAGAGGAAATTAAATGCTAATGGATCTTATTGGAAACTTGAGCAGTATCCCAAAACCTCATGGGTTGCTCCTACTGGGCCTCCTTTTGATCCATCTAATCTAACTGGCTTCTCATGTGAATTATCCTATTCCTCAGATGAATCATTTGATTCCAACTATAAACTGTTCAAAAATCAATCTGGTGAAGTATTTGCTCGATATGTTGGAACTAACTGCAGGAATGGCCCTCCTGTGAGGAAAATCTGGGTTCCCAAGAGTTGTCTTGAAAATCTTCAGGTGAATGTCCTCATGACACCACCACTGAAGAATCTGAACCCCAGATCAAATTCCTCAGGATAACCAAAGTCTACAAGAGGATCAAAGTCCTCAACTGGTCAAAACTATGCTCGTACCCATGCTTATGTGTCTAACATGCAGGGAAACTACAAGGAATATGAATATGAGCGTTACTCCTCAAATCATTATGTTCATAAATCCTCAAACCAGTTCTCTGCATATTCATATGATTACTTTAATCCCCCTACTGTTAAGAGAAGTGCATTAGCTTCAATGCCACCTTTCTCTTATGGTGCTCGCAGGATGATGAACGCTTTACCACCCCTTCAGATGTGGGTGGTGAAGAAATCGAACTAATCACTTCTGCAGGTCAGGTCTCCAGATGAAAATCATCATCTGAAGAATTTGCTGGAGACCTGAGGAAATGCTTGATAGGACGCAAGCTAATAATTGATGAAATAGAAATATTTCACACATCCTTACATTTCTGTTATGATGAAATTACTGATGAAATTAGTATCATATTCTTCAAATCTGAAGCATATGAGATGGTAAGCTGTACTAATTCATCTGCAGGATGACAAACCCAAAAATACTGAGTGGGTTCTCGATAGTGGCTGCACACATCACATGACTGGTGATAAAAGTTTACTGATGAATATGCCACTAACTCCATCACCTCTGAAGCAAATCACATATGCTGACAAAGGTAAAAGCAAGGTATTGGGACTTGGCAAAGTAGCTATTTCCAATGATAGGCATATGGACAAAGTGATGCTTGTTGAATCCCTTGGTTTTAACCTCATGTTAGTCTCGATGCTTCGTGATCTTGATATGATTGTTATCTTTGGTAGATATAGATGTGTAGTCATCATGGAATCTGACAGATCCAAAGTCTTCGAAGGTGTAAGAAGAGGGGATTTGTACATTGTTGATTTCTCTACAGGTCCTCAACCAGCCACTTGCTTACTAGCAAAAACCTCAGAAGGATGGTTGTGGCACCGAAGACTAGGTCATGCAGGCATGAGGAATTTGCACACGCTTGCAAAGAAGAAGCATGTCATCGGCATCAAATCAGTCAAATTCCTTAAGGACCATCTCTGCGGTGCTTGTGAATCTGGGAAAATGACCAGATCCAAGCATCCCTCTAAAACCATCATGACCACTACACGTCCATTCGAATTGCTTCATATGGATCTATTTGGACCTACTCACTATGCCACACTAACCAATGCAGCATCTTTATATGGCTTCGTCATAGTTGACGATTATTCCAGATATACTTGGGTGCATATCATAGTGTATAAAACTGAAGTGCAGGAAATCTTCAAACGATTTTCTTCAAGGGCCTCGACGAACTTTGGCATCAAGATCAAACACATCAGGAGTGATAATGGAACCGAGTTCAAAAACACTGGTCTTGATGATTATCTTGATGAACTTGGTATTACTCATGAATTGTCTGCTCCTTATACTCCTCAGCAGAATGGTGTCGTCGAAAGGAAGAACAGGACTCTGGTTGAAATGGCAAGAACTATGCTTGAAGAATATCAGTTTCCTCGTCGCTTCTGGCCTGAAGAAATCAACACTGCTTTTCATATCATCAACAGGGTATACCTTCACAAATTCCTCAAGAAAACGTCATATGAACTCCTCACTGACAAGAAACCCATTGTAAGTTATTTCAAAGTCTTCGGTGCAAAATGCTGGATTAGAGATCGTCACCATAGCTCAAAATTTGCACCTAAGGCACATGAAGGTTTTATGCTCGGTTATGGAAAGGACTCGCACACTTACAGAGTCTTCAACAACTATCACAACAAAGTTGTTGAGACTGTAGATGTGCGGTTCGATGAAACTAATGGCTCGCAAAGAGAGCAATTGCCTTCTGATCCAGATAAGCTGTCTCCTGAGGAGGCGATAAAGCTTAAGCCTACTGAAGACATTGTCCCAACTGAGGAAATTGGTGAAGAGACGATCCCCATCGCTGATAAAAACCAAGAAGATGCTCCTGAGGAAATTGCAACAGCACCACTTCCTCAGCCCAGAAAAAATCCTCAACTAGCTCATCCGAGGATTGCAAACGAAGTAGAACTGGACAAAATCCTCAACGACATCAACGCGCCAGGTCCTCTCACTCGCTCAAAAGCTTCACACTTGGTTAACTTTTGTGGACATTTTTCCTTTGTATCCATCACAGAACCCTCAAAAGTTGCTGAGGCTTTTCTGGAACCGGAGTGGATCCAAGCTATGCAAGACAAACTTCTTCAATTCAAGCTGAATGACGTATGGGAGCTCGTCAAACGACCAGATCCTCGCAAGCACAACATCATTGGAACCAAGTGGATTTTCCGAAGCAAGCAAGATGAGGACGGTCAAGTGGTGAGGAACAAGGCACGACTTGTAGCCCAAGGCTACACCCAGGTTGAAGGAATAGATTTCGATGAAACTTTTGCACCTGTTGCTAGACTTGAAGCTATTCGAATACTACTTGCTTATGCTAATCATCATAACATCACCTTGTATCAAATGGATGTGAAAAGTGCATTCCTCAATGGTAAGCTTTAGGAAGAAGTATATGTTGCTCAGCCCCCAGGTTTTGAGGATCCAAAGAATCCAGACAAAGTCTTCAGACTCAAAAAGGCTCTGTATGGTCTCAAGCAAGCCCCTCGGGCATGGTATGATACATTGAAGGAATTCCTCATGAAGAAAGGCTTCAAACGTGGTTCACTCGATCCAACTCTTTTCACAAAATCCTATGATAATGAGATGTTTGTATGTCAAATATATGTTGATGATATCAGATTTTGCTGTACTGACAAAAGATACAGTGATGAATTTGCCTACATGATGAGTGAAGAATATCAGATGTCCATGATGGGAGAGCTGAAATTCTTCTTAGGTCTTCAAATTCGTCAACAAAGCAATGGAATCTTCATATCACAGGAGAAATACCTCAAGGATGTTCTGAGGAAATTCGACATGCACGAATGCAAAGGTGCCAAGACTCCAATGCCTACCAACGGCCACCTCGGCACTGATGAAAATGGTAAAGATTTCGATCAGCAGGTATACCGTTCTATGATTGGCTCTTTATTGTATTTATGTGCATCTAGGCCAGATATAATGCTTAGTGTTTGCATGTGTGCACGTTTTCAAGCAAAACCGAAGGAATCACACCATAAGGTTGTGAAACATATTCTTCGATACTTAGCTCACACACCAACACTAGATTTATGGTATCCCAAGGGCTCCAATCTTCATCTGGTAGGGTATTCTGATTCAAACTATGCTGGTGACCGTGTGGATCGCAAGTCAACTTCTGGCACATGCCATTTCCTCGGAAGATCACTAGTTTGCTGGTCCTCAAAGAAGCAGAACTGCGTATCACTCTCCACTGCCGAAGCTAAGTACATTGCTGCTGGTTCTTGCTGTGCTCAATTGTTTCGGATGAAGCAAACCCTCAAGGACTACGGCATCAACATGAAGAATGTGCCTCTCTACTGTGACAATGAGAGTGCTATCAAGATTGCATACAACCCGGTACAGCACTCGAAGACCAAGCACATCCAGATTCGTCATCATTTTCTTCGGGACCATGTCCTTAAGGGCAATATCCTCATCGACCATGTGAAGACTGATGATCAACTGGCAGATATCTTCACTAAGCCCTTGGATGAGAAAAGGTTTTGGAAGTTGTGGTGTGAGCTAAATATCTTAGAGTCTTCAAATGTTTTGTAAAAACATGCACACATCCTAACACTTATGCAAAGTTGATGACTTAGATGTGCAACACATGATGAAACGATTTTCTTCAACTGATGAAGAAAGTCACTCTGAATGTGAAGAAATTAATGAAGAAATTCATTCTCAGGGCCCTACGACAATTGTAGGCGGCGTCTGTAATCAACATTCTCATATGGTGGGTAACGCCACCGCCCAATGTGAAATTCCTCAAGTTGATTTTCTTCAAATGATCAATTTCCTCACAATGCATTTTTCTTCAAAACAGTTGTTCTTCATTGTGATGATCTATTACAAAATCTTCAAAAACACTTGATGACTTTCATTTGCCTAGGTAGACAGTGATTTCTAGTCCTCAACAACATTCACTTATTGCTATTTCTTCAAGTTGATGTTTCTGCTAAGTGAATGTGATCGGACCCTACTTTCCCTCTATGCTATACTTATCCAGTCTATTCAATTCTTCATATGCGTTCTGCTTGAAACTTAGTTCAAAATCCTCACTGCATCCTTGTCAGCTGATGATTTTGTAACGAAAATCCTCAAATATTCAAAAATTGTTTTCTTTAGAGGCACAGTAACTGAACCCCCACTTCCCACGATCGGATAACCACGATCTCCACTATCTCCACCGCATCGTACGGGAGCTACACGTGTCCTGCAGAGACGTAGAGGCAGGGGCTATTTGGTCCGAAACTTTCGTGCCAAACAGTAACTTTTGGGCTATAAATATGTCCTTATCCCCCTCGGTATCCTCTTCTTCGCCTCATCGCTCTCCTGCCACAGCACACTCCACCAAACCCTAGCGCCACTTCTGGTAGTCTTGTCGCCGGAGAGGAAGAGCTTCACTGCCTCGACCTTTTCGTCGCCAGAATCATGCCGGAGTCGGACCATCTTCGTCCGCCGCCGCCGTAGACGTCCTCTGCCGCCTAGTTAGGGTGCATTGGACACTCGAACGAAGAGCCTATAAAACACTACTTTCTGTGTTCTTCGTACGCACCTTCCAGGGTAAATATATCCCATTTTTACAACAGATTAGATCTGAAATTTTACATCTTCTATGTGAAATCTGTTTTTCCTCAAGATACGATGCGCACATGATTCCTCAAACACTACCTATCACCGCAATCATTGATGAACTAGCTAAGCATCTAAGATTTTCACAAGATTTCTCAATTGTGCAAATTTTCGGATTTGTACAACTCTGGAACCCAAGAACAGTATGCTTAGGCAAATTCCTCAACCACTGGTTATATTCCTCAAACTGTCAAACTTTTTCATTTTCTTCAAATCTGAGAACGCATATGACCTCTCCAAATTCCTCGCAACTATACTCTGTTCACAGGTACACACATGTCAGCTGATGAATCTCTCAGTTCTCATCACATTAACTCATTTGCAGCGTTTCTGGAAGAAATTCTTCAAGGCTCTTCCGAATCCTCAAGAGTTCAAAATCATCAGCAAAGTCCTCAACTGAAGAAAATGGAGGAAGAGAGAAAACAGAAGGGAGGAAAGAAACTGGAGCAGAACACAGCTGTTGATATCCCTGAGGACATATACTTGGACTATTGTACGCCTGATGAACATGAGACAATGGCCAAGAGAAAGATAAGGCTGCAGAAGATTGAACGCCGATGGGCGAAGGAATGGAAGGAGTACAGGTTTGTGACTCCCAAATATGCGAAGAAATTCACTTTGAAGCCTCCTGGCAGAAGGGCCCCACTTGAGGATCATCAAGTAGCTCATCCATCAAGCCTCAAGACCATTGATGACTATCCAGATGAAAAGGAAAAGCACCTGGCCAAGCTCAAGAAGCAAGCAGAAGCTGCAGTGAGGAAATTTAATGAATCCTCAGTTGCTGCCTCGGGTGCTGCTAATTCCTCAGCTGCAGAAACTTCAGGCTCAGAAATTCCTCACACGCAGTTTGTGTCATCAAAGCAAAGGGCTCCAAAGCCTCAAGAGAAGTCTGTTCAGGCTTCTGTCACAAAACCCTCAGCTCCAAAACCCTCATTACCAAAACCTTCAACACCAAAACCATCAGCGCCAAAACCCTCTGCACCAATCTCCTCAGCACCAAAATCCTCAGCTCCACCTCCAAAGCCTCAAGAAAAACCAGTACAGAAGCATGTCATGAAACCTACGACCGCCAGCTCCAGCTTCTCACTCCCAGCTGCAACTAGCTCGGAGACAAAGTCTTCAACACCACTTATGAAGACTTTGGCAGCTACTGAACGTGCACCTCTGCCCAGCCCCAGCAAAATCATTGCAGTCCCGTATGCATCACAGGGGAGTGGTGAATATGATGATGAAACCCTGCAGGCCATCATCAGAAACAAGCAAGAAAGGGTTGCTCAAGCATCAGGCAGTGCTATTCCTCTGGCCATGGACCCCAAGGTCCTCCTTGACTACATCAATATCTGGTATGAGGATCCAAACACTCCCATTGATGATTTGAAACTTCCTCCTGGCATCAGCCACATGGTGGCCACCTTCATAAATGAAGCCAAGTGGAAAGAACAGAAGGCCCGGCAGGCAAAGGTTGCAAAGGCCAAAAAGGAGAAATTCCTCAGGCAGAATCTCCTCAAGCTGACTCCTGATCCACTGGTGTCAACCCAGGCAGAGCTGCAAGTATTGACTGACAAGTATGAAAAGCTGTCAGATCGCAAAAGCATCAAGCGCAATTTCATCAAGCTAGCCACTAGTGCTGTTGATGACTACAACAAGAGAAAAGCACCACCAGCACCAACTCCTCAGCCCCTGGTTGAGCAGCCAGTAGATGCATCTCCTGATGAGGAGGAAACTCCTCAAGCTGAGGAAGAACACCAAGAGCGCCGTGTTGATGAACCGGCCATTAAAGAAATCATCACGGAAACTACAACTGATGAAATTGCAACCACTGATGAGACTGCTCCTGATCCAGCTGCTTCATCAAAGCAGGCTGATGACTCTGTTCCAGCTGGTTCCTCACTACCAGCTGAAGAAACTGCAGAAAGAACACCTTCACCAAAAGCTTCAAAGGTGAAGAAGATAACTCCGTCTGCATCAGACGTGAAGAAAACAATGGCTGCTGCAAAGGAAGCAAAGAAGAGAAAAGCCTCCTCAGCAGTGGAAGAGACAGAGGCAAAGCGCCACAAAGAAACTGAAGAATCTGCCCCTCTGGACCCGGTGCCTCTAAATGTCGCACCTTCATATGAAATGGTCGTCATTAATGACCCAGCTACAAGGGCAGATGAGGAAATGAAGGATGTCGCCTCTGAGGAACACACTGATGAGGAAATCCAGATTGATGACAGTCCTCAACCTCTTATTCCTTAGACCAAGACTGCTCAAGCATCAGCTGCACCAGCTGATGAAACTGCTTTTGCCACAAAGCCAGCTGAAGAAAAACATGTACATTCTGAGCAGACTCCTCAAAATGAGGAACAGGCTGACCCAACTCCTCAAAACGAGAAAGAAGCAGAAATTCCTCAGCCTGAAGCTCAACCAGAGCAAGCCTCATCTCCCCAGCAAGATGTACGAGCTGATGAAATTCCTCAACTTCAGGAAAATGCTGAAGAAAATGTACCCGCCCAAGACAATGAATTCATTGTGCTCAACCCAGAGACTGCCATGGTTGTCTCCTCCCCCATTCCTCAGCAAAATCTCAAGCCATTTCAGCGCCAGCCATTCTCCAAGCGTCCAAAGTTTCAGAAAGAAGATTTCTTTGAAGAACGCATGTATTTCATCGGCGAGAACCCTTATGACAAGCCTCAAATGAGGCATCTGAAGTTTTGGACAAGGACTCTGATGAACTACTATGCCTCTGTGCTTTGTGGACGAAACAAGATATTCCAGCACAGGCATATTCCTCATGTTGAGCTTGAAGCAATACCCTGCCTGGAACCAGTCCTCAATGTACTACACGATGCAGGTTTGCTCCCTATGTGCTCAGACATATCAGACTGGAATAGTGAGCTTATTCTTCAGTTCTATGCCACTCTGCACATATCTGGAAACGCTGATGACATCAACACTTGGGTGTTTGACTGGATGTCCCAAAATACTCACTACAAAGCTCCTGCTTCTGAACTCCTCAGAGAACTGCCTGTACCAATTCCCTCAGATGGGGCAGTGAAGCTTTATGGTGAGTGTGAGCTGCCAAATGGAATGATGGAAGTCCTCATGAAGCCTTTGGCTGCAGGAAAACCCTCAAGAACCACATTCCTCGTCCATGAGCTCAAGTACACACCCCGGTCTGTCTACAGAATCCTCTGCAGTGTGCTCGCACCAATCAAAGGCCATGACGATGAAGAAGATGTTGTAGGCCTCATGAAGAATATCCTGTTCAACATCATTCACGGTATTCCTATCAATATCCATGATTTCTTCTTGAGGACTTTGGCCGACAATGCAATGTGCCCCTATGATCACAAGGTTTATGCCCCGTGGATCATGAGATTCATCAGGACAAGGACAGGCATCCACTTCCACGCTGATTTCCAAAACCACATGGGTTATATGCCTCCTATCCGGGTCAACAAGAAGACTTTCGAGCCCATCGAAGGAAAAGGAAAATCTGTGATTGAAGAAGGCAGCAGGCCCCTTGATGGCCAGTTCAAAGAGCCAGAAGCATATTCTTCATGGGACGATACTGAGACTCGTCTAGCAAGCCCTGTTCCTCCTCGCGTGCTGAACACCAGAGAGCTCCTCCTCAGTCTTCACCAGAAGGTGGATCACAACCACAAATGGGTCAAACGCCAGTTTGGTGCCATTGTGAAAACCCTCACTGAAACTCAGAACGCTGTGAAGCTTAATCATCACTATTTGCATGAGGTTTTCGATTGCACCTGGGCTACACTTGCACATCTGAAGACCCAGACTGAGCTTGAAGAAATGAACTTTGAGCAGGACTTTGACTGGTCGTGGCCTCCCAAGAGAAAGTTCAGGCCCATTCCAGTGCCAGACCTTGAAGACAGCTCCTTTTCTTCATTCCGCACTGCTGAATCTGATGAGGAACAACTCGACACAGCAACCGGCCCAAGGAAGAAGACTACCCCCAAGAAGCGTCACGACTCTTCATCAACCGCCAAGAAATGAAGTCTTCACGGGCGTTAGTCCTCAGTTTGTTCCTTTTTTGTCACTTGATGACAAAGGGGGAGATACTCGAGAGTTAGTATTCAAGCGGGATATTTTTGGGGCTTATGAACTATATTTAAGTTACAAACTCTTGGCTCTTCTGAAGTTTTTATGTAATGAGTTGTAAATTAAGCCCGATGGTACTCTGACGCTTTTGAACGTTTTTCTTCGCATGCTTATTCCTCAAGTTTTAATGCACGCATGCTGGAATTCGTAAGATACCATTTGCCATCATGCATCTTCATTTTCTTCATATGATATGTTATATGTATGCATGATTTACAAGACTCAGGGGGAGATCTCCATGATATAAATCATCAATGTGCATCTGCTATAAAAGCAAAATCCTCAAGGTATGCACATCTTCAGGGGGAGTCTCTCTGAATCTTGTTTTCAAATTCCTCAAATGAGTATTTACACTTCATATTTTTGATCCATGTTGAAGACTTAACCTAATTGTCATCAACCACCAAAAAGGGGGAGATTGTAAGTGCATCTAGTACCCCTTAGTGATTTTGGTGGTTTGAAGACTTATAGGTTAATTATCTAATGTGTTTATGAGTATACACAGGATCTATAAGTAATTGAGGAGTTTGAGATATTTGAAGAATATCGACCCCTAAAAATGTATATCTTCAGTTGAAGAAATTGGTCTGAAGCTGAAGAAATGAATCGCGAGGAATCTGCGATGAAATTGATATTCCTCATGAATATACTGATATTGAGAAGACCGGTGGTTCCTAAAGAAAATCATTCTGAAGAAATTGAAGCGTGAAGATTTACATTTTCTGTTTTACTTTCTTCGCATTTGATGAAGAGGAACACCGTACTGTTAAAGGGGGTCAAAGTAACACTAGGGACTGGATTTCCTCATGATGCTCAACCCAAGCCTAATCCTACCAAAAGCCTCAAGTGAGGAATATGAGTGACATGAGGACTCTCACAGTTGAGGGTTCCGACCGTTTCGATAGCCACGCCAAGTCACTGGTCTTATCCACTCCAACGGTCATATTATTTAAGGGCATTAGTGTCAAATCATGTCGGGATGCTCCCAGGCTATAAATAGCCACCCCCACAACCACTAGCTGGTTGGCTGCTCCGTTAGAAACTGACACTTGTCATAAGAGCAACCCAAATTCCTCAGAGCTTTCGAGAGTAATTCATCAGTGAGGAAATACCCCATACACCGAAACCACAAACCAAACCTAGTGCTTGAGCATCACTGAAGAAGTTGTTCCTGTGTGGGACTGAAGCCTTTTACCTTTGAGGATTGTGCATCCTCCAGACGGTTAGGCGTCATGGTCTAGAGCAATCCAGCAGTCAATTGTGGATCGCCGGGTGACCAAGTTTGTGAGGGTTTGGAAGTTTGCCCTGAAGACTTACCACGAGTGTTGGGCGAGGACTGTGTGTCCTTAGCTCAAGGAGAATACGGTAGGGACTGTGTGTCCCGGGACTGGGTGTCCTTTGGTTTCAATACCAAGCCGCTCCAAACCAGATGTACAACTCTCATAGCAGTTGGAACTGGGTCATCAACAATTGTCTTCACTGAGAAACGGGTTCTAATTCCTCAATTCTTTACTTTCCTTGTATTGTGTGTTGATGACTTTCACTGTGATTGTTTGAAGAAATTGCTGAAGACTTTCTCTGAATTTCCTCAACCTCAAATTCTTCACGATAGTTAATCATCATCTGTATTATGCGTGCCTGCTTACTGTGCAATCTGTTTTCACATTCTTCAAATACTGTTGTTGTGAACGTTTGCACGTCTGATCCTTTACTGTTTCTGCTGTAAGTTAGTCATCAGTGAGGAATTTCCTCAGTGATGAAATTCTAAAAATCTCCTATTCACCCCCCCCCTCTAGTCGATATAACGCACTTTCACTATTATCATTCTCTTGCTATTTGGAATGGTAAATCTGAGAGACTTACCCATAGTGAGAGACGACGTTCTTTGAAGCTTTCCTTAAGCCTTAGAATGGTATGATGAAAGCCCCATGTACATGGCATTTGTTGTCACGCGTAGGAAATTTTACAGTGAGGATGAAGACAAGACCTCTCTCTCTGCAGGATAACCACAAATGGAAGACCACCATGAGAATCATCGATAGGTTATTTAGAATTGACCGTGAGACTGTCAGTTAAGAAGACCCAGTAACGGAAGAAGCTTATATCAATAAAGGAACCCTCGATTTTGATGGAAACGTTATGAATATAACGGGAGAGCATCACCAAAGGATTTAGTATGAAGACTGTGAGGAGTCAGATGCCAAAACCCCAGAGGATTGTTAAAATCTAAAGGGACCAGTAGCCCTCATTTTAAGTGTGGTAGAATCCCACTTTGTCGGAGATTGGATATGTTAGAAGACCCCCAAACCCTAACCTTTTCTTTCTAGCCCTTCCGAATCTCGAGGACGAGATTCATTCTAAGTGTGGTAGGTTTGTAACATCCCAAATTTTGAAATGCTAAAATAATTATTAGATTGTTTGTTTGTTTGCTTGAGTAATTGGAGCTTGAGTGAAATTTGAAAACTTTTCAAAACTTTTGAATGAGAGGGAATAAAATGACTTTCCCCTTCTCCGGGAAATTCAAATTCAAAAGCAATGAGAGAATATGACATCACGTCTTCAACTATAAAGAATTTGAATGGAGTTTGCATTTGAATTCTTTCAAATTTTTGCTTTTGCCTTTCTATTTTTCTTCCCCGAGAAATACCCCAAAAATAATTCTTGCAAGCATGAAAGAGCGGAGGAAAATGACCCTCCCAAATCAGGGGTATTTTTGAAAATATTTGAGCCAAGAAAAAAACCAAAGTTTTATTTAAAAAATTATTTGCAAAAAGAAAATAAAGCCTTAGGGGTTCTTCTGAAAAAAAACATTTTTAAAAAGTATTTATTTTGGTCTTGGAAAATGATAAACAAATAGGAAAAAAAATTCTGAAAATTTTGGTATATAATACCCCTATATTTATTATTTATTTATTTCCTTTTAATTTTATTTACTTTCTATTTTTACAAAAAAAACAAAATCTGGAAAGGTATTTTCTTTCTTTTGGAACCGCTCGGGCGGCATTTAACTGCCGGCCCACTCCCCCAGCCCGCGATCGCCTCCCCTTTCCTAATCGGTCAACCGACCGCCCGCACCCGCGCCCCCCTCGCTGATGCCCGGGGCCCACCAACCGAAACCCCCACCCGAACGGTCACCCGCTACCCCCCCCCCCCCCACGCCCTCTCCCTTCCTTCTCTCTCGCTCGACAGCCCGGCCTCGCCGGACCTTCCTTCGCCGGCCGATCCCCTCCCGGATCTCCCTCTCTTTCCCTCCCAAGGCCTCCCCTCCTCCTATAAAAGCCCCCCCTGTCCCCCGCACTCCGTTCCCCTCGCCATCGCCCCGCCTCGCCGGCTCTAGCCACCCCCTGCACCACCTCGCCGGAGCCGAAGCTCCGGGAGCTCCTCCCGCGCCCCCTATTGTCCCCCTGCTCGCCTCCGGCCATGCCACACCTCCCCGATGCCACCAGAAGCACGTCGGAGATCCCCTCCGCCGCCTGGACCTCTCCCCCACCTCGGCCGACCGCCGGAGCCGCCTCCCCATCGCCGCTTCACTTCGGCCTCGCCGGAGAAGCCTTGCCAGAGCACCAACTTCCCCTGTGAGCACCCTCCTCCTCCTATAGCCGTTGGATCTAGTATAGACGCGCGAGATTAGATGTTAGATACCCCTTCGGTCTTTTAGATAAAACTGAACGGTTTTTCCGTCACTTATTAGTTAGCCGAGCCGTTTTAGTTACATTGCGGCCGTTTGTTGAATTCGCTACGCAGCTCACACCCCAGAGCCAACCACAACGCGCCACGTGGACCCCCTGTTCACTAGTTATATTTTTCTATTTTCAGTTTTAATTCAAAAACAGAGGCAGATTCAATTTTCTTTTGCTCATAACTTTTGATCCCTAACTCCGATGGAGTTGAATCTTTTTCGAGTAGATCACATTTTTCCTGTAGTTTTCAAAAACATATTATTTGCCTATGTTTGAAATTTTCAAATTTGAATTAGATCAGATTTAGTTTAAACCTTGTTTTGCTTATTCTAGGAGTTTAAAAATAGATTTTTAATTAATTCTTTTTGCTACTGATCACTAGTGATCTTATTTATCAGTGGTAAATATTTCAAAATTGTTTGAGCATTTTAACTCATTAGGATTTTGACTATAGCTCTCTCTTTAGTTGTTTTTAAAGTATTTTGTTTTTGTTTCAAAAAATATTATGTTGTGTTTGTGTTAGTTAAACAGTAGGTGTTCAACAAGTTTTTATTATTATTGTTATTTGTTATCATGAAATCAATTCTAGTTCTCTAATAACTTGCAATTGATTTCTCCACTGTTTCAACTCCCATTTGAAAATACTTTCAAAATAGTTTTATGTAAAATATTTTATTTTATCTTAGTAAAATTTATACCTTAGTTCTCTGTTATTTTAATGTTTTATTTTCAGTTAGAACAAAAACTATTTAGTGTTTGATGTAGTAGAGGACTACCTAGTTTTATTTGAAGTTCCTTTGGATTCCTATTCACTCTCTCTTTTGTTTTGATTGCTAGAATGATTGCTAGGATGAGTGCTTATGTGAATGATATGTTTGTTATATAGATTTCATTGGAGAGTGACGAGTAGTCTATCAAGTTATTTCTCGAGAAATTCTTCTTCGTCAACATCACCAGGCAAGTCATTTGGTCATGTATCACCTATGTTTTATGCATCGTAGTTCTACCATCCTATGCCCAATTGCATGCTGAGTAGGTACTTGGAAATTATGGTTACACATTGTAGTATGGTAGGCACCCAACAACCCCGTTACTAGGCCCGGGACGACAAATTTCATATTGCTATGCTTGAGTAGACGGGATTCTGGTTCAGAGTTTATCACGAGTGATGCGAGGATACTTTAATAACCAAGACCGGTTAAGTCAAGACTTTTCAATACCTCGTGATGCAATGCAACTCTGGGTGAAGGACGGTTGATCGGCTCCCTGGAGAGAGCAGTGGATAACCCGGGATGCTGGAGACGGCCATGACATCTTGCGGAAAGCTTCACCCAGGCTCAAAGAGACGGACGGATATTTTCAAGACCCAAGGCTTACCTGCACAGCCACAAGTCATTATGGGCTCTGGCTTGGTTGGACAACGCGGCGACTCTGGACAGGCGGTGCTAGCAGATGTAGAAGAACGGTAGGATTGGATGGGCACCGACAGGGATTCAGAGGGACCCGTTGAAAGACCATGTTTTGATCATCCGGTCTTCAAACACCCTGAAGTGCGAGGACATACACGGAGGCGATCAAATCTTGTGGGGAACGTGTGCAAAACTCTGCATAGTACTCACACCTAATCGATTAGCCGTGTCCACGGTCATGGACAACTTGAGCCAAAGGAACTGAAGTTATCTGGGATTCTCAACACCATTACATATATTTGATGACGGTAATATTGATAACTTGGGTATGAGAACTGGTTGGCGGAACCATCTCATTAACAACCAACAGCGTAGTAATATTTTGCTTTTAGCCCCTCTTGTTGTAGGAGAAAACTTGCTTTTCGCCAAAAACTTATAGCCCCACCTGCCATATATGCATGTAGAATAGATGATTATTATTTTACCCCCTTTCTTATGTGACTTGCCAGCATATTCAATATGCTGACCTACACGGCTGCAACGTATCATGTTGCAGATATTTTCCTCGACGAGTAAGAGTACGCTTCAGGGTTACGGTCTACACTCAACTTGTCGTTGGTGTTTATTGGGACTCCACTCCCTTGACTGCTTCCGCTGAGATATTTAAGGTATATATCAGTTTTACGCTATTTACATGTGATTGCACTTTGATATATACATTGATGTACTGTGTGTGCCAACATACTGATCCAGGGATGGCACATACACAGAGGCTTGACTCGTTTTGAGTCGGGTCGCTACATATTTTCCTCCCACTTACTTCTTTCGAGAGGAACTCTTTCTCTAGAAAGGATCCGTTCTTGGCAACAAAGATTTTGCCTTCGGATCTAAGATAGAAGGTATATAGAAGGTATACCCAATAGTTTCCTTAGGGTATCCTATGAAGTCGCACTTCTCCGCTTTGGGTTCGAGCTTCTCAGGTTGAAGTTTCTTCACATAAGCATCGCAACCCCAAACTTTCAAAAACGACAGCTTAGGTTTCTTTCCAAACCATAATTCATACGGTGTCGTCTCAACGGATTTAGTCGGTTCCCTATTTAAAGTGAATGCGGCAGTTTCCAATGCATATCCCAAAAATGATAGCGGCAAATCAGTGAGAGACATCATAGATCGCACCATATCCAATAAAGTGCGATTACGATGTTCATATACACCGTTACACTGCGGTGTGCCAGGCGTCGTGAGTTGTGAAACAATTCCACATTTCCTTAGGTGCGTGCCAAACTCGTGACTCAAATATTCTCCTCCACGATCATATCGTAGGAACTTTATTTTCTTGTCACATTGATTCTCCACCTCACTCTTAAATTCCTTGAACTTTTCAAAGGTTTCAGACTTCTGCTTCATTAAGTAGACATACCCATATCTGCTTAAGTCATCAGTGAGGGTGAGAACATAACGATAGCCACCGCGAGCCTCTACGCTCATTGGACTGCATACATCAGTATGTATTATCTCCAATAAGTTGGTTGATCGTTCCATAGTTCCGGAGAACAGAGTCTTGGTCATCTTGCCCACGAGGCACGGTTTGCATGTGTCAAATGATTCAAAATCAAGAGACTCCAAAATTCAATCTGTATGGAGTTTCTTCATGCGCTTGACACCGATATGACCAAGGCGGCAGTGCCACAAGTATTTGGGACTATCACTATCAGCCTTACATCTTTTGGTATTCACACTATGAATATGTGTAACATCACATTCAAGATTCATCAAGAATAAACCATTGACCAGCGGGGCATGACCATAAAGCATATCACTCATATAAATGGAACAACCATTATTCTTAGATTTAAATGAGTAGCCATCTTGCATCAAGCAATAGCCCAATACAATGTTCATGCTCAAAGTTGGTACTAAATAAAAATTATTAATTTTAAAACTAATCCCGAAGGTAGATGTAGAGGTAGTGTGCCGACGGCGATCACATCGACCTTGGAACCATTCTCGGCGCGCATCGTCACCTCGTCCTTAGCCAGCCTCCGCTTATTCCGTTGTTCCTGTTTTGAGTGGAAAATGTGAGCAACAGCACTGGTATCAAATACCCAGGAGCTACTATGAGCGCTGGTAAGGTACACATCAATAACATGTATATCACATATACCTTTGACATTGCCGGCCTTCTTATCTGCTAAGTACTTGGGGCAGTTCCGCTTCCAGCGACCGGTTCCCTTGCAATAATAGCACTCAGTCTCAAGCTTGGGTCCATTCTTTTTCTTTTTTCTGGCAACTGGTTTACCGGGTGCGGCAATTGCTTTGCTATCTTTCTTGAAGTTCTTTTTACCCTTGCCTTTCTTAAAACTGGTGGTCTTATTCACCGTCAACACTTGATGTTCTTTCTTGATTTCTACCTCTGCTGAGTTCAACATTGAATACAACTCGGGAATGGTCTTCTTCATCCCTTGCATGTCATAGTTCATCACAAAGCTCTTATATCTAGGTGGAAGCGACTGGAGGATTCTGTCAATGACTGCGTCATCCGGAGTTCAACTCCGAGCTGAGCCAGACGGCCGTGCTACCCAGACATTCTGAGTATGTGTTCACTGACATAACTATTCTCCTCCATCTTACAGCTAAAGAACTTGTCGGAGACCTCATATCTCTCGACCCGGGCATGAGCTTGGAAAACCAGTTTCAGGTCTTGGAACATCTCATATGCTCCATGTAGCTCAAAACGCCTTTGAAGCCTCGGTTCTAAAATGTAAAGCATGTCGCACTGAACCAGAGAGTAATCATCACTGCGCGACTGCGAGGCATTCAGAACGTCCTGGGCTGCCGCGGGAACGGGAGGGTCACCTAGCGGTGCATCAAGGACATATGCCTTCTTGGAGGCAATGAGGATGATCTTTAAGTTACGGACCCAGTCCGCATAGTTGCTTCCATCATCTTTCAGCTTGGTTTTCTCTAGGAACGCGTTGAAATTGAGGTTGACATTTGCGTTGGCCATTGGATCTACAATATTTGTAAAGACAATTTAGACTAAGTTCATGATAATTAAGTTCATCTAATCAAATTATTTAATGAACTCCCACTCAGATCGACATCCCTCTAGTCATCCAAGTGAAACATGATCCAATTCGACTAGCCCGTGTCCGATCATCACATGAGACGGACTAGTCATCGATGGTGAGCATCTCCATGCTGATCGTATCATCCATACAACTCATGTTCGACCTTGCGGTCTCCCGTATTCCGAGTCCATGTCTGTACATGCTAGGCTCGCCGAGTCAACTTAAGTGTTTTGCATGTGTAAATCTGGCTTACACCCATTGTATGCGAATGTTAGAATCTACCACACCCGATCATCACCTGGTGCTTTGAGACAACGATCCTTCGCAATGGTGCACACTTAGGAGAATACATCTCTCAAAATTTATTGAAGGATCATATTATCTTTGCTACCATCATTCTAAGCAGTAAGATGAAAAACATGATAAACATCACATGCAATCATATAGTGACATGATATGGCCAATATCATCTTGCTCCTTTCATCTCCATCTTTGGGGCACGGCATGATCATCATTGTCACCGGCATGACACCATGATCTCCATCACTATGATATCCATTATTGTGTCTCCGTGAAGTCGTCTCGCCAACTATTACTTCTACTACTATAGCTAACCGTTAGCAATAAAGTAAAGTAACCACACGGTGTTGCATCTCATACAATAAATTAAGACAACTCCTATAGCTCCTGCCGGTTGTCATACTCATTGACATGAAAGTCGTGAATCCTATTATAAGAACATGATCAATATCATACATCACATATGTAACATCACATCCTTTTGGCCATATCACATCACATAGCATACCCTGCAAAAACAAGTTAGACGTCCTCTAATTGTTGTTGCAAGTTTTACGTGGCTGGTTTGGGTTTCTAGCAAGAACGCTTCTTACCTACGTGACAGCCACAACTTTTGATATGCCAACGCTATTTACCCTTCATAAGGACCCTTTTCATCGAATCCAATTCGACTAAAGTGGGAGAGACAAACACCCACTAGCCACCTTATGCGCCAAGTTCATGTCTCGCGGTGGAACTAGTCTCACATAAGCGTACGTGTAAAGTCGGTCCGGGCCGCTTCATCCCACAATACCGCCAAAAAAAGATAAGACAAGTAACGGCAAGCAATTCACAAAATCATCGCCCACAACTTTTGTGTTCTACTCGTGCATAGAATCTACGCATAGAAACTAGCTCGGATGCCACTGTTGGAGAACGTAGTAATTTATAAAAAAAATATACGTCACACAAGGATCTATCTAGGAGAAACCAGCAATGAGCAAAGGAGTAGAGCATCTTCATACCTTTGAAGATCGCTAAGCGGAAGCGTTGCTAGGACGCGGTTGATGGAGTCGTACTCGTAGCGATTCAGATTGCGGAAGACTCCGATCTAAGCACCGAACAACGGTGCCTCCATGTTCAACATACGTGTAGTCCGGTGATGTCTCCTACGCCTTGATCTAGCAACGAGAGAGGATAGGTTGAGGGAGAGCTCCCGCAACACGACGGTGTGGTGACGGTGGAGCTGTGTGGTACTCCGACAGGGCTTCGCCAAGCGCTACGGAGGACGAGGAGGAGGAGAGGTAGGGTTGCGCCATAGAGAAATGAATTGTGTGTGCAGCCCCAAAACCCCTTGGGTTTATAAAGGTCGAGAGGGAGGAGGGTGCACCACCCCTATGGTTTCCACCCTAGGTGGTGCGGCAACCCTAGATGGGGAGGGCCGACTGCCAAGTGGAGGAGGGGCGACGCCCTAGGGTGGGCTTGGCGCCCAAGGCAACCCCCACGCCTAGGGTTAGCCCCCCTTATCCCTCTCTTGCGCCTTGGGCTAAGGTGGGAGGCGCACCAGCCCACCTAGGGGATGGTTCCCATCCACTCTTGGCCCATGTAGCCTTTCGGGGCTAGTGGCCCTTCCCGGTGGACCCCCGGAACCCTTCCGATGGTCCCCGTACAATACCGACGATCTCTGAATCTCTTCCGGTGAATCCCAGTCTCGATTCGTACCAACCCAACAGACACTTTTGGAGATACATGTAGTGCACGTTTATAATCACCCAGTTACGTTGTGACATTAGATACACCCAAAGCACTCCTACGGTATCTGGGAGTTGCACAATCTCATGGCCTAAGGAAATGATACTTGACATTAGAAAAGCTTTAGCAGACGAACAATACGATCTAGTGCTATGCTTAGGATTGGGTCTTGTCCATCACATCATTCTCCTAATGATGTGATCCCGTTATCAATGACATCCAATGTCCATGATCAGAAAACCATGATAATCTATTGATCAACGAGCTTGCCGGCCAACTAGAGGATTACTAGGGACACATTGTGATCTATATATTCACACATGTATTACTGTTTCTGCTTAATACAATTATAGCATGAATAATAGACAATTATCATGAACAAGGAAATATAATAATAACCACTTTATTTTTCACTCTAGGGCATATTTCCAACACCTAGCTCAAAAGATATAAGTGAAGCACATCGAGTATTCTAATAAATTCACGATTCAGCGTGTCTCTCTCAAAAGATGTGTGCAGCAAGGATGATTGTGGCAAACTAAAGAGTAATGACTCATATCATACAAGATGCTCCAAGCAAATCACATATCATGTGGTGAATAAAAATATGGCCTCAAGTAAATTTACGGATGGATTGAAGACGAAAGAGGGGATGCCTTCCGGGGCATCCCCAAGCTTAGGCTCTTTGGTATCCTTGAATATGTATTGGGATGCCTTGGGCATCCCCAAGCTTAGGCTCTTTCCACTCCATATTCCATAGTCCATCAAATCTTTACCCAAAGTTTGGAAACTTCACTACACAAAACTCATGAGATCCGTTAGTCTAAGAAAAATAAATCACCACTTTAGGTACTGTTGTGAAATCATTCTTTATTTATATTGGTGTAATATTTACTGTATTCCAACTTCTCCATGGTTCATACCCCCCGATAGAACCCATAGATTAATCAAAATAGGCAAACAACACAAAGAAAACAGAATCTGTTAAAAACAGAATAATCTATAACAATCTATAAACTTCGAATAGTTATGTAACTCCAAAATATCTAAAAAAATAGGACAAACATGGCATTTTGTAAATTAATATTTTGTAAGAACTTTAGATCAAAAGCACGTTCCAGTGAATTTACAAAATTCCTTGACAAAGAGAGAACGTTTTTGTATTTCAGGAAAATCAACTTGCAAACACCGTAGACCTTCCCAAAGGTCTTACTTGGCTCAAACACTAATTAAATCAAGAAAACACAATTATTAGAGAGGTAATAATGTGTGCATCACTCAAAAACAGAAGCAAAAAAACAAAAGCGAAAAAATGGGTTGCCTCCCAACAAGCGTTATAGTTTAACGTCCCTAGCTATCCCTAGCTAGGCATAACGATTTCAATTATGCTCGCATAAAGGTAAAGAACAAAAACAGAAACAGAGCATCATGAATCACACAGAAAGCATATTTAAGTCTAACCCACTTCCTATGCATAGGTATTTTGTGAGAAAATAAATTATGGGAACAAGAATCAATTAGCATAGGAAGGGAAAACAAGTATAACTTCAAAATTTCCAACACATAGAGAAGAAACTTGATATTCTTGCAATATGTAAAAGCATATGTTCCTCTCTCATAATAATTTTCAGTAGCATCATGAATAACTTCAACAATATAGCTATCACATAAAAGCTTTATTTTCATGATCCACATGCATAAAATTCTTACAATCTTCCAAGGTAGCGGGATTAACTAAAGTCATGACCTCTCCAAACCCACTTTTATAAAAAAAATCATAAGATTGAACACTCTCCAAATACGTGTGATTCTTTTTACCTAAAGTTAACACTCTTCCAAACCCACTTTCGATATCATATTCATCAAGAGTATTAAATAAATTATCAAAATCATAAGAAGCATTATCACCCCAATCATGATCACTTCAATAAGTAGTGCTCGTGGCAAACTCATCAAATATAGCATCCCCAAGCTTGTGGGTTTGCATATCATTAGCACAATTGATATTAATAGAATTTATAACAATATCATTGCAGTCATGCTTTTTATTCAAGGAAACATCGTGAATCACTTCATCACAATTTTCAGATTCACGAATCTCAAGCAAAACTTCATGGAGATAATCAAGTACACTCAACTCACTAGCAATTGGTTCATCCTAATTGGATCTCTTAAAAAGATTAGCAAGTGGATGAGGATCCATATCAATAGATTTTTAGCAAGCAAAGATGCAAGAAAATAGAAGGCACACGGTAACACAAGTAGACAAAAAGAGATCCGGCGAGAAAAAGGCAAATAAAACAAGAGGAAAATGGCAAATAAAGTAAATGCAAGAGATGAGTTTATGATGGGTACTTGGTAGGCTTGATCTTGCTATGTATCCTCCCCAACAACGGCGCCATAAATCCTTCTTGCTACCTCTTGAGCTTGCGTTAGTGTTCCCTTGAAGAGGAAAGGGTGATGCAGGAAAGTAGATAAGTATTTCCCTCAGTTTCTTGAGAACCAAGGTATCAATCCAGTAGGAGGAACAAGCAAGGCCCCAATCATAGTACCTACACAAACAATCAAACACTTGCACCCAACGCTAAAAAGGGGTTGTCAATCCCTTCAAAGTTATTCGCAAGGATGAGATCTGATAGAGATAGATAAAAGATTGCTAGAACTACAAGTAAAAAAGTAAATAAATAGAAGCAATATATTTTTGGTATTTTTGCTTTATAGATCTGAAAATATAATATGGAAAATAGACCCGGGGGCCATAGTTTCACTAGTGGCTTCTCAAAAAGGAAAATAATACGGTGGGTGAACAAATTACTGTCGAGCAGTTGATAGAAGAGTGAATAATTATGAAGATATCCAAGGCAATGATTATGCATATGGCATCACGTCCGTGTCAAGTAGACCGAAACAATTCTGCATTTACTACTATTACTCCACACATCGACCGACTCATGCCCGCATCTAGAGTATTAAGTTCATGAAGAACAGAGTAACACATTAAGTAAGATGACATGATGTAGAGGGATAAACTCAAGCAATATGATGAAAACCCCATATTTTTATCCTCGATGGAAAGAATGCAATACGTGCCTCGCTACCCCTACTTTGTCACTGGGTGAGGACACGGCAAGATTGAACCCAAAACTAAGCACTTCTTCCATTGCAAGAATTACCAATCTAGTTGGCCAAACCAAACCAATAACTCAAAGAGACTTGCTAAGATATGAAATCATGCATATAAGAATCAGATAAGATTCAAATAATATTCATAGATAATATGAACAGAAACCCACAATTCATCGGATCTCGACAAACACACTCCAAAAGAGTATTACATCGGATAGATCTCCATGAAGATCATGAAGAACATGGTATTGAAGAACAAAGATAGAGAAGAAGTCGTCTAGCTACTAGCTATGGACCCGTAGGTCTGTGGTGAACTACTCACGCATCATCGGTGGGGCAATGGAGTTGGTGTAGATGCCCTCCGTGATCAATTCCCTCTCAAGCAGATTACCACAAATGGCTCCCAGATTGGACCTCGCGAGAACAGAGGCTCCCGGCGGAGGAAAAGTATTTTTGTGGCTCTCTTTGGTAATGGGGGAATATTTGGGAATTTATAGGCCAAGGATTAGGAGAGTTGCACGGGGGCCACAAGCCAGGCCCCCCCTAGGGCGCGCCATGCAGGCTTGTCGCCTCCCGGTAGGTCTTTTGCCCCTTCTCCAAGTCTCGTAGATGTCTTCTGGTCCAAGAAAAATCATTCCGGAGATTTTATTCCCTTTGGACTCCGTTTAATATTCCTTATCTACAATACTCAAAAACATGGAAAAACAGAAACTGGCACTAGGATCTAGATTAATAGGTTAGTCCCAAAAATAATATAAAATAGCATATTAATGCATATAGAACATCCAAAACAGATAATATAATAGCATGGAACAAACAAAAATTATAGATACATTGGAGACGTATCAGATGACAATATGTCAATTATACTTGGTAGGCCTTTCCTAAAAACTGCACGGGTTGTAATTGGTTGCAACAAAAGCAAGGTCATTTTTTATGTTAATGGCAAGCAACATACGGTGCATTTTACAAAGAACAAAACTCTGGTTAACAATATTAATGTCATTGATCCTATTCCCATGACCATCAGTGTAGATTTTACCATTATTCTACCTAGTACCAAGAAAAAGTAATACTATAATCTTATTGTGGGGGGTATGAAATCCCCATTGAGGTAACCTAGTGAAATACAAAAAAAATCTTTGGATTCTTGTTTACCGAAAGTGATTGTTAATAAGACTTGATCAACCTTATTAATGGATCCTTTTAGAAAGACATGTGATTGATGAATTGAGTAATCACAATTGTCTATATCTCAAGTTTATTCTTTGTTCTCTTAGCTATAGAAAAATAATATGCCATGATTACCATGTTTTCTTAGTTTCCCGTACCATAGAAAGATGATCCAAAAATAAAAAGTCTGAGAATGCCATAAAATTTGAACATGTTTTTTTCTATAATAAATGGTTTTTTTGGCATAAATTTAACAACACGGAGATGCACCTGTGGGCCACAAGCTAACACACTCCCCCTGGTCGCGCCCTGATAGCTTGTTGGACCCATAGGCCCGTGCCTTATCCCTTTTGCTCACACCATCTCCTACCTCTAGAAAAAAATTCCTAGCTCCCTCTCTCGCGTGTTCTTCCTCCACAAACTAAAATTTTCAATCTCTTTGCTCGGAAACCCTTTTTTGAAACTATTTTGAGGAAATTGCTCCTTGGTATGTGACTCTTCCATGTAGCGACCCGACTCCAAACGAGTCAAGCCTCTGTGTTTCTGTGCCATCCCTGGATCAGTATGCTGGCACACACAGTACATCAATGTATATATCAAAGTGCAATCACATGTAAATAGCGTAAAACTGATATATACCTTAATTATTTCAGCGGAAGCAGTCAAGGGAGTGGAGTCCCAATAAACACCAACGGCAAGTTGAGTGTAGACCGTAACCCTGAATCGTACTCTTACTCGTCGAAGAAAAATATCTACAACATAAGACGTTGCAGCCGTGTAGGTCAGCATATTGAATATGCCGGCAAGACACATAAGAGAGGGGTGAAAAGTAATCATCTATACTATATGCATATATGGTAGGTGGGGCTATAAGTTTTTAGCGAAAAGCAAGTTTTCTCCTACATCAAGAGAGGGCTAAAAGCAAAATGTTACTACATTGTTGGTTGTTAACGAGATGGTTCCACCAACCAATTCTCGTACCCATGTTGTCAATAATACCCACATCAATATTATTATTTGTGTTGAGAATTTCAGATAACTTCAGTTCCTTTGGCTCAAGTTGTCCATAACCGTGGACACGGCTAATCGATTAGGTTTGAGTACTCTGCAGAGTTTTGCACACGTTCCCCACAAGATTTGATCGCCTCCGTGTATGTCCTCGCACTTCAGGGTGTTTGAAGACCGGATGATCAAAACATGGTCTTTCAACGGGTCCCTCTGAATCCCTGTCGGTGCCCATCCATTCCTACCATTCGTCCACATCTGCTAGTACCGCCTGTCCAGAGTCGCCGCGTTGTCCAACCAAGCCAGAGCCCATAATGACTTGTGGCTGTGCAGGTAAGCCTTGGGTCTTGAAAATATCCGTCCGTCTCTTTGAGCCTGGGTGAAGCTTTCCGCAGGATGTCATGGCCTCTCCAGCATCCCGGGCATCCACTCCAGGGAGCTGATCAACCGTCCTTCACGCAGTGTTGCATTGCGTCCGAGGTCTTGAAAATCTTGTCTTAACCGGTCTTGATTATTATATCAACCTCGCATCACTCGTGGTATACACTCAACCGATGACCCGTCTACTCAAGCATAGCATTAAGAAATTGTCGTCCCGGGGCCAAGTATCGGGGTTGTTGTGTTCCTACCACATGATACTACAACTTATACTAAAGTTTCCAAGTACAAAGGCAGCATGCAATTGGGCATAGGATGGTAGAACTACAATGCATAAAACATGGGTGATAGTATGATCAAACTGACTTGCCTGGTGATGTTGACGAAGAAGAATTTCTCGAGAAATAACTTGATAGACTACTCGTCACTCTCCGTTGAAATCTATATAACAAACATATCATTCACATAAGCACTCATACTAGCAATCATTCTAGCAATCAAAACAAAAGAGAGAGCGAATAGGAATCCGAAAGAAACTTCAAATAAGACTAGGGACTTTTCTACTACGTCAAACACTAAATAGTTTTGTCTAACAGAAAATAATAACAGAGAACTAAGATATAAGTTTAACTAAGATAAAATAAAGTGTTTTTCACAAAACCTTTGAAAGTATTCCCAAACGGGATTTGAAACAACGGTGAAAACAATTGCACGTTACTACGGAGCTAGAATTGATTTCATGAAAACAAATAAAAATAAAATAAAACTTGTTTGCAAAACTACTGTTTATCTAACAGAAACAAAACATAATATTTCTGAAATAATAAAGAAAATATTTTAAAAACAAATATAGAAATGAATTAGCCGAAATCTCAAAAGAGGTGAAACAGAAATTGTTTCACATGAAACAGTGCGCTAAAGTACTCAAACAAATCTGAAATTTTTAGCACGGTAAGATTTTATCACTAGAAAACAGTAGCAAAAAGAATCAACTCAAAATCATTTTTCAAACTCCTGGAATAGGCAAAACAAGGTTTAAACTAAATCTGCTCTAACTTATATTTAAAAATTTCAATCATAGACAAATTATATGTTTTTAAAAACTACAGGAAATTTTTGAGCTACTAGAAAACGAATCAAAGTCATTGGACTTAGGGATAAAAAGTTGTGGCCAAAACAAATTTGAAAGTTTCTGTTTCTGTAATAAAGACAGAAAAACACAAAACTACTAGAGCTAACAGAGAGTTACACGTGTCAGGCTATTATTGGCTCCGGGGCTGTTTGTTTCAAAGTTACGGGCAAACGGCCTATCTCAAAAAAAACTACTGGTTAAAACATAAGTGATCTAAAAACCACTGGTTTTCTCAGATAAACCGAAAGGTTAACTAGATCTAATCTGAACTGTTGCATGGGATCTAAGGGCTACTAAGTAATCAAAAGAAAAACAGAAAGAGGGGGGAGAAAACTACCTGCTGGGCAGTGGCTTGCACCGGCGAGGGAGGAAGATGGCGTCGCCGGCGAGGGAGAGAGGGAGCTCCGGGGCGGAGAGGAAAATGGGGAGGCGGCGGCGGGGTGCTCCTCCTCGGGGGGAGGCGCTCGGGGAGAGAGAGCTCGGGGGGTGGCTCCCAGGGCGAGGTTATACGTGGGCAGCAGCTTGCTGCCGACGTGGTGCAGGGCTCGGGCGGCGGCGGCTCGTGGCGGCGGCGGTGCGAAGAGGGTTGGGGACGGGGTCGGCTAGGGGGGCTTATATAGGCTGGGTGGAGGGAGTAGAAAGGAAGGAGGAGAGGGAGTACGGGGAAGGGAATCGCGACGTGGTGGTGCGGCTCGGTTTTTGGCAGGAGGAAGAAGGAAGGGGAGGGAGGCGGCGAAGGAAGATGACGGGGAAAGGCTCGGCCAGGTGGGGGTGGTCCACGGGCAGAGAGAGGGGGAAGGAAAGGCAGGGGTGGGAGAGAAAAACGGGGAGTGATCGGTCTCGGTTTGGTCTGCAGAGGAAGGAAAGAGAGGGAGGAGGAAGAAGAAGGGTGACGTGAGGGAGAGGGGGCTCGGGCGGGACCCGCAGGTAAGTGGGAGGGGCTGGCCGGTTACAAGGGATTTGATCCAGGAAGTGGGATTTGGGCCCAACCTAAGTTGCGCCAAGGGCGGCGGTTAAGGAAAGAAAAAAAAAGACTTTTCCTTTTTTAAATCTTTCCGAAGCAGAAAAATAAAAGCTAAATAAAGGGAGATAAATAAAATATTTATATATGGTATTATATATCAAAAAATCAGAAAAAGAATCTCTACCCGAATAACATTTTTTAAAGCCAAAATAAAAACTTCTAAAAAATAATATTTTTTTCAGAAATTCCCAATTTGCTTTATTTCTTTTTGCAATTATTTTTTGCAAAAGAATTTTGGGTTTTCTTTGCTCAAATATTTCAAAAATTGCCCGCTCTTTGGAGTGTCATATTCCTCCGCTCTCTTTCTTGTGTGCAAGAGAGTTTTCTCCGGACATTTCTCGCGCGATGGAAAAATGGAAAGCAAAAGAATTCAACGCAAATATCTCCGTTCAAATTCTGTATAATTGAAGAAGTCATGTCATCTTCTCTCGTTGCTTTTAAAATCTTTAATTTGAATTCACCGGAGAAGGGGAAAGTCATTTTATTCCCTCTCATTCAAAAGTTTCAAAAAGTTTCAAATTTCACACAAGTTTCAGTCACTCAGCAAACAAACAAACAATCAATCTAATAATTATATTAACATTCCAAAATTTATAATTTTGGGATGTTACAAACTACCACACTTAAAATGAATCTCGTCCTCGAGATTCGAAGAGGCTAGAAAGAAAGGTTAGGGTTTGGGGGTCTTCTAACAAATCCAATCTCCGGCAAGGTGGGGTGCTACCACACTTAAAATGAGAGATACTGGTCCCTCAAAATGCTTAACGATCCTCTGGGGTTTTGGCAACTGACATGGTAGAGTCTCCATATTAAATCCTTTGGTGATGCTCTCCCGTTGATATAAGCTTCTTCCATCACTGGGTCTTCTTAACTAACAGTCTCGTGGTCAATTCTAAATAACATATCGATGGTTCTCATGGTGGTCTACCATTTGTGGTTATCCTGCAGAGAGAGGGGTCTTGGCTTCATCCTCACCGTAAGATTTCCTACGCGTGACAACAAGTGCCATGTACATGGGCTTTTCTTATACCACTCTAAGGCTTAAACAAAAGCTTCAAAGAACGTCGTCTCTCACTATGGGTAAGTCTCTCAGATTTACCATTCCGAATAGCAAGATAAATGATAAGAGTAAGTCGTCATGGTGATCAATCCATTCCGCACCCAAGTCATTTCTCTGTATAAGGCTTAGCGAATCTCGCATTCTAACACTTGGGCATCCTCACAAGCGTTGCAGAGTTTCTCTTGTCCACGAAAGAAGTTCGAATAATCCATTGGTTCTGCAAGCTAAACAAAACATCTATCGTATCTTCACAACTCTCAGGTTTTCGTATGCTCCTAAGAAAACGTTTGCTGATCCATCATAGCTTCTTCCATAAATCATATCCATTTCATAATCAATCCTTTATTACATCCTTAATTTCTTATCAAAAACTCCAATTCAAAAGTACTCTATTACAAATGCTGCCATCCACATGGTTCGGTATGGTCGAGCATTTCTGCCAACTTTATTCATCTGCCTCTCTTGGAGGTACTTTAGTTCCACTCGAACTTCCCGAGGTGCTCCTTGAAATCATTCATCCTTTGCTTCATCATGGTGGCCATGAGCTTCATCTCCATCATCTCCGCACATACTTCACTCAGGTATTCCTGGGTATGACGGAGTCTTGCTTCAAGTATTTCTCCGATCTGACGTATGGCTTCCATGGCAGCTTCACGAACAGCATCAAAGAAGGTTGCTCGTGGTACACGCGAAATGAAAAAGTATTGCCCCATAGTCTTTGGACAAACTCCTTTCACATGGTGGAGGTGTACTTCCACATACCAAAGTTCTGCTCCATTTTCCACAAATGGGTAGCCTTTGTAGACTACATCTCCTTCAAGATGAATGTGCTTCATCATGTCCTTCAGGATTTTCGGGTAATCATGATCACTGGTCAGGGTCATGATCGTTTCTGGGCCCTTGAGGAATGACTCATAGAGAGTTGTCATCTGCAGGTGCCAGTAAATAGGTACTCAGAGGAATGTATGTGTCTCCTTGGTAATCTTGGTACATTCCTACTCAATGGATCCTGTGGGTTTACCGATTACTACCACACTTAAAATGAATTATACTCATGCCTGCATAGACCATATTTTCTCATATCCTCATAATTGTTCAGAGAGCTTTGTTCGGGGAGAAACAACGCATACATTTTCAACATAGGCAATCATGAGACAATAAATTCCATTTATTCATGATGTTATTACAATCTCACGGACTTCTGTTACAAAAATTTCACTCCATGATCTCATGAAAAACAAGAGTGCTTCGGATTACACTTATTGCCATGGTCAAGACTTAACTACTACATTCTAGCTTTCTTCCTTTGCGGACAATTGCTAGCAAAATGTCCTGCTTCCTTGCAACGAAAGCAAATGAGTTCTGACAAGTCTCGAGGCTTCTTAGCTTTTGCTTTTGTTCCTTGGATTTCCGGCTTCCTTCCTGAGCACATGTATTTGTGGTGGCCAAATTCCATACACTTGTAACATCTGACATGACTCAGGTCTATATCTGCAGAGATTTGGCTCTTTCGTGGGTACTTTTTCTTCTTTCTAGACTCCTTCATTTTGGCCAGTTCTTCTATTTCAAGCGGATCAAACTCCACTTCTTCCGTTGGGAAGTTTCCCAGATACTCTTGGGTTCTCTTCGTGCAATCCTGTGAATAATGTCCTTCTTCTCCACATGAGTAGCATGCATTGGAGAAAAATCTGGTCAGACCTTGTCCATCAGGGTCTTCAATATTTTCGTTTATCACCGGTTCTTCTAGAATCTTCTTCTTGAGTGTTTCCTTCACTGCATCTTTCTGCTGCTTGACAACTTGTTGTACCTTGGGGTAAATGTGACACTGAGCTGGGTAGTGGGTGGTTCCTTCACACAAGAAACAAGTCACCTGACTAGTTGGGCATTCCTCAGCTGGGTGATTTTCATCACAATGAGTGCATCCATCCTTGTGTTCTTCCTTGGTGTGTCCTATTTCTCCACAAATCTTGCATGCACAAGGCTTCTTCATCGGATTATCATAGCACTTCCGAATGAGACGGGATCTTAATAGAGTCTTCTTGAATTCGCCCCAACTTTCTGCTCCACTAAATCCTTGTATGGCATGATGCATTTTCCACCAGATTGCAGCACTTTGTGTAAAGTACTGAAGAGCGTGTTCCACTTCATACTTCCTTGAGATCAAGTTGCTCCCGACGTGGTTCTCCATGTTCTGAATCCATATCTCAGCTTCCAGCTGGGTCATTGGTCCAGAGACTACAAGTCCAGCTTCATACTCCATCTGGTACGGTTGAGGTTTTGGGGATGAGACGGGTAAGAGAGGGAGGGAGATACACACAATACAACAATATTTTTGAGAATAGGTTTTATTTGTGGCCGTTGGAAAACACACACCAATGACGGCTCACAAATCATCGTATCTAACGTGGGTATATAACAGGGGTTTGGACTACTAATGGTCATATAATTATTCGAACGCTTCAGGGTCTTTGAGTTCTTCGGGTCTTGGGAGTCTTCAATGGGTGTAGCTTCAATTCTTCAATTCCATGGTGATATCCTCTTTACTTTGACGTGGGAGTCGGTTGATCCTTCACGTGGTCAAAGGGGAAAGGGCATTGTCTAACTATTTGAGGTGAGATTGAACGTTTGATGAAATCAGAAGAGATGAGGAGTGAAAGGTGTTCTCGAAAATAAGATTTTTGAGAGATCCTATCCTAAGAAGTTTCCAGTTTCTAGGGTCACGTCCTACAGTCAACATGTGCTCTGATACCATCTCTGTAGCGACCCGACTCAAAACGAGTCAAGCCTCTGTGTTTCTGTGCCATCCCTGGATCAGTATGCTGGCACACACAGTACATCAATGTATATATCAAAGTGCAATCACATGTAAATAGCGTAAAACTGATATATACCTTAATTATTTCAGCGGAAGCAATCAAGGGAGTGGAGTCCCAATAAACACCAACGGCAACTTGAGTGTAGACCATAACCCTGAATCGTACTCTTACTCATCGAAGAAAAATATCTACAACATAAGACGTTGCAGCCGTGTAGGTCAGCATATTGAATATGCCGGCAAGACACATAAGAGAGGGGTGAAAAGTAATCATCTATACTATATGCATATATGGTAGGTGGGGCTATAAGTTTTTAGCGAAAAGCAAGTTTTCTCCTACATCAAGAGAGGGCTAAAAGCAAAATGTTACTACATTGTTGGTTGTTAACGAGATGGTTCCACCAACCAATTCTCGTACCCATGTTGTCAATAATACCCACATCAATATTATTATTTGTGTTGAGAATTTCAGATAACTTCAGTTCCTTTGGCTCAAGTTGTCCATAACCGTGGACACGGCTAATCGATTAGGTTTGAGTACTCTGCAGAGTTTTGCACACGTTCCCCACAAGATTTGATCGCCTCCGTGTATGTCCTCGCACTTCAGGGTGTTTGAAGACCGGATGATCAAAACATGGTCTTTCAACGGGTCCCTCTGAATCCCTGTCGGTGCCCATCCATTCCTACCATTCGTCTACATCTGCTAGCACCGCCTGTCCAGAGTCGCCGCGTTGTCCAACCAAGCCAGAGCCCATAATGACTTGTGGCTGTGCAGGTAAGCCTTGGGTCTTGAAAATATCCGTCCGTCTCTTTGAGCCTGGGTGAAGCTTTCCGCAGGATGTCATGGCCTCTCCAGCATCCTGGGCATCCACTGGGTTTTCCAGGGAGCCGATCAACCGTCCTTCACCCAGTGTTGCATTGCGTCCGAGGTCTTGAAAATCTTGTCTTAACCGGTCTTGATTATTATATCAACCTCGCATCACTCGTGGTATACACTCAACCGATGACCCGTCTACTCAAGCATAGCATTAAGAAATTGTCGTCCCGGGGCCAAGTATCGGGGTTGTTGTGTTCCTACCACATGATACTACAACTTATACTAAAGTTTCCAAGTACCTAGGCAGCATGCAATTGGGCATAGGATGGTAGAACTACAATGCATAAAACATGGGTGATAGTATGATCAAAGTGACTTGCCTGGTGATGTTGATGAAGAAGAATTTCTCGAGAAATAACTTGATAGACTACTCGTCACTCTCCGTTGAAATCTATATAACAAACATATCATTCACATAAGCACTCATACTAGCAATCATTCTAGCAATCAAAACAAAAGAGAGAGCGAATAGGAATCCGAAAGAAACTTCAAATAAGACTAGGGAGTTTTCTACTATGTCAAACACTAAATAGTTGTGTCTAACAGAAAATAATAACAGAGAACTAAGATATAAGTTTAACTAAGATAAAATAAAGTGTTTTTCACAAAACCTTTGAAAGTATTCCCAAACGGGATTTGAAACAACGGTGAAAACAATTGCACGTTACTACGGAGCTAGAATTGATTTCATGAAAACAAATAAAAATAAAATAAAACTTGTTTGCAAAACTACTGTTTATCTAACAGAAACAAAACATAATATTTCTGAAATAATAAAGAAAATATTTTAAAAACAAATATAGAAATGAATTAGCCGAAATCTCAAAAGAGGTGAAACAGAAATTTTTTCACATGAAACAGTGCGCTAAAGTACTCAAACAAATCTGAAATTTTTAGCACAGTAAGATTTTATCACTAGAAAACAGTAGCAAAAAGAATCAACTCAAAATCATTTTTCAAACTCCTGGAATAGGCAAAACAAGGTTTAAACTAAATCTGCTCTAACTTATATTTAAAAATTTCAATCATAGACAAATTATATGTTTTTAAAAACTACAGGAAATTTTTGAGCTACTGGAAAACGAATCAAAGTCATTGGACTTAGGGATAAAAAGTTGTGGCCAAAACAAATTTGAAAGTTTCTGTTTCTGTAATAAAGACAGAAAAACACAAAACTACTAGAGCTAACAGAGAGTTACACGTGTCAGGCTATTATTGGCTCCGGGGCTGTTTGTTTCAAAGTTACGGGCAAACGGCCTATCTCAAAAAAAACTACTGGTTAAAACATAAGTGATCTAAAAACCACTGGTTTTCTCAGATAAACCGAAAGGTTAACTAGATCTAATCTGAACTGTTGCATGGGATCTAAGGGCTACTAAGTAATCAAAAGAAAAACAGAAAGAGGGGGGAGAAAACTACCTGCTGGGCAGTGGCTTGCACCGGCGAGGGAGGAAGATGGCGTCACCGGCGAGGGAGAGAGGGAGCTCCGGGGCGGTGAGGAAAATGGGGAGGCGGCGGCGGGGTGCTCCTCCTCCGGGGGGAGGCGCTCGGGGAGAGAGAGCTTGGGGGGTGGCTCCCAGGGCGAGGTTAGACGTGGGCAGCAGCTTGCTGCCGAGGTGGTGCAGGGCTCGGGCAGCGGTGGCTCGTGGCGGCGGCGGTGCAAAGAGGGTTGGGGACGGGGTCGGCTTGGGGGGCTTATATAGGCTGGGTGGAGGGAGTAGAAAGGAAGGAGGAGAGGGAGTACGGGGAAGGGAATCGGGGCGTGGTGGTGCGGCTCGGTTTTTGGCAGGAGGAAGAAGGAAGGGGAGGGAGGCGGCGAAGGAAGATGACGGGGAAAGGCTCGGCCAGGTGGGGGTGGTCCACGGGCACAGAGAGGGGGAAGGAAAGGCAGGGGTGGGAGAGAAAAACGGGGAGAGATCGGTCTCGGTTTGGTCTGCAGAGGAAGGAAAGAGAGGGAGGACGAAGAAGAAGGGTGACGTGGGGGAGAGGGGGCTCGGGCGGGACCCGCAGGTAAGTGGGAGGGGCTGGCCGGTTACAAGGGATTTGATCCCACGAAGTGGGATTTCGGCCCAACCTAAGTTGCGCCCAGGGCGGCGGTTAAGGAAAGAAAAAAAAGACTTTTCCTTTTTTAAATCTTTCCCAAACAGAAAAATAAAAGCTAAATAAAGGGAGATAAATAAAATATTTATATATGGTATTATATATCAAAAAAATCAGAAAAAGAATCTCTACCCGAATAACATTTTTTTAAAGCCAAAATAAAAACTTTTAAAAAATAATATTTTTTTCAGAAATTCCCAATTTGCTTTATTTCTTTTTGCAAAAGAATTTTGGGTTTTCTTTGCTCAAATATTTCAAAAATTGCCCGCTCTTTGGAGTGTCATATTCCTCCGCTCTCTTTCTTGCGTGGAAGAGAGTTTTCTCCGGACATTTCTCGCGCGATGGAAAAATGGAAAGAAAAAGAATTCAACGCAAATATCTCCGTTCAAATTCTGTATAATTGAAGAAGTCATGTCATCTTCTCTTGTTGCTTTTAAAAGCTTTAATTTGAATTCACCGGAGAAGGGGAAAGTCATTTTATTCCCTCTCATTCAAAAGTTTCGAAAAGTTTCAAATTTCACACAAGTTTCAGTCACTCAGCAAACAAACAAACAATCAATCTAATAATTATATTAACATTCCAAAATTTATAATTTTGGGATGTTACACTCCATCTCTCCAATTAGTTTTTGCCTTAGTGTTTTATATTTGGCATAAATTGCTGCAGTTGGTGCTACAGAAAATGAGCTTGCATGTTAAAATCTTTAAGTTCCAGGTAGCAAGAATGCTTGATATAGCCTGTAAGCACCCATATGAGTACTTGCGATCTTTCTCATAAAGTTTTATTGACATATTTTTGTGGTCCAAAAATTTCAGAACTTGTGTGTAGGAAAATGAACTTCTTAAGGAGATGTTCCTCAAGGAAGGGTTCTTCGAGCCGGAGTCCCAAAGGAGTTGCAGGGAGGACTCAGGGTAATGACATCAAGATCTCTTGCAACACTGAGGTTAGGCCTTGTGAATGGCCACATACACCCTTCATGGGTGAAGCCATTTTTTACGAAGAATTAATGCAATTTATTGACAATGCCGAGCTGAACAACTTCCTCGCAGATAAGTGTGATCAGTATTATCTCCTTACTAATTCCTTCGTTCAAAACTTTTATTTCATAAGCACGCCCGATGCTCCCACGGCACCTTTTTACTTGTATGGAACAACCTATAAATTGTCTCTCGATAGATTTTTGTGATATATGCTTGCTTCCCTCTAACAGGGAGATACGCGAGCCTAAGTGTGAGGATTTTGAGGGTTTCCCCCTCACCTTAACCATGGGGGAAACTAGGGGCGTATCAAACGCTAGGGCTAATAGTTTGCACTTTCCTTTTGTGCATTATTTCTCTCTGTTTATAGGAAAATGCATAACTGCTATGAAGCAGGGTGGTGGTCTCCGCACCCCAACTCTAGCTATTTTGCGACACGCACTTTATGGTGATCTCACCTACAACCTAGGAGCTATTCTTGCGCGTCGTTTGCATCTTAATCGAAGCAAAGGCATGATCCATGGTGGTATTTGATGTCAGTTGTGCTTCCCTTGCAACGGCGCTAGAAATACTTTTGCTATCTCAAAAAGATCTCCGGCAACGGCGCCAGAAAAAGGCGTGTCGACGGCACCAGGAATCCTTCAGCTGCGGCTACGCCTTAAGGGACTTCCTAGGCAAGTATGCAAAGGATTTCCCCCGTAGCCTTGGAGCCTTGCATTGGTGTTCCCTCGAAGCGGAAAGGGTGATGTAGCACAGCGGTGGTAAGTATTTCCCTTAGTTTGAGAAGCAAGGTATCAATCCGATGGAGGAGTATCTCAAGATCCTGCACAAACACAAAAGCTTGCTCCCAACGCTATCAAGGGGTTGTCAATCCCTTATAGATTGTTTAACAAGTGAGAACTGAAAGCAACAAAGTAACAAAGCAAAGTAAAAGCAGAGGTGTAAACGATAAATGTGAATAGACCCGGGGGCCGTAGTGTTTACTAATGGCTTCTCTCATGAAAGCAAGTAGACGGTGGGTGAACAAATTACTGTCGAGCAATTGATAGAACCGCGCAAAGTCGTGACGATATCTATGCAATGATTATTTCTATAGGCATCACGTCCAAAACAAGTAGACCGATACTGTTTGCATCTACTACTACTACTCCACACGTCAACCGCTATCCAGCATGCATCTAGTGTATTAAGTCCATAAGAACAGAGTAATGCCTTAAGCAAGATGACATGATGTAGAGGGATAATCTCAAACCAATGATAAAAACCCCATCTTTTTACCCCTGATGGCAACTACTTGATGTGTGCCTTGCTGCCCCTACTGTCACTAGGAAAGGTCACCACATGGCAGAACCCAAAACCAAGCACTTCTCCCATTGCAAGAATCATAGATCTAGTTGGCCAAATAAAACCCAAGACTGAGAGAGACTTACAAGGATATCAAATCATGCATATAAGAAATCAGCAAAGACTCAAATATATATCATAGATAATCTGATCACAAATCCACAATTCATCGGATCTCGACAAACACACCGCCAAAGAAGATTACATCGGATAGATCTCCATGAAGATCATGGAGAACTTTGTATTGAAGATCCAAGAGAGAGAAGAAGCCATCTAGCTATTAACTACGGACTCGTAGGTCTGAAGTGAACTACTCATGAGTCATTGGAGGGGCGATGATGATGATGAAGAAGCCCTCCAACTCCAAAGTCCCCTCCGGCAAGGTGCCGGGAAGGGTCTCCAGATGAGATCTCGCGGAAACGGAAGCTTGCGACGGCGGAAAAGTATTTTCGAGGATCCCCTGATTTTTTGCGGAATATTTGGGAATTTATAGGCCAAAAACCTTGGTCAGGGGGCGGCCAGGGAGGCCACAAGCCTGCCCACCGCCGCCTCCCCCCTGGTGGCGAAGTGGGGGCTTGTGGGCTCCCTGGAGCCCAGCTGGCTTGGCCCAAAAGCCCCCTGATCTTCTTCTGTTTGGGAAAAAATCATTTCGGGGTTTTTCTTCCGTTTGGAATCCGTTCCAAAATCAGATCTGAAAAGAGTCAAAAACACGGAAAAACAGGAACTCCCACTTTGCACTGAATTAATAAGTTAGTCCCAAAAAAGATACAAAAGGTACATAAAACAACCAAAGAAGACAAAATAACTGTGTGAAACCATCAAAAATTATAGATACGTTTGAGACGTATCAGTATTCACACCACACGCCTGGCTAAGCATTTTGAAGTGGCTATACACCCACTGATTATTTGTTTCCCCAGGTCTATCTCAACCACCAATCTATGATAGAACATCATTTCACTCATGTAACTGATATATCGCAAGGCATTCATTATAACTTAGTATACATCAAGATATCTCGTGATATTATTGTGTTGCATGCACCCTCTTTGTTTAACTTCCATGCCATGAACAGGTACACCATCATGCCACATGACATAATTGGATACCGTAAAGAGTTAGCTACTGCTGAGGCCGAGGCCCGGGATTGGGACACTCACGTGCCACCACAGGAGCACTTCCCTAGACCTGATGGTTACTACCAGTGGTGATAACCAAGCAAGGCAAAAGCCTAAGCTTGGGGGAGTACGTATTTTCCACCAACATTATATTCATGCTCACACACTTCATATAAAGTGTCCGCGTTCATCCTCTTTCATTGTATATCCATGTTAGCTTTATTTTTTCACTTTTGTCTTGTGTGCTTGAAAAAACTTTAGAAAATCAAAAAATATTTCTCTCTTCTTATCGTTTTTTCTTTTCCGTTCAATTAGTGGTAGCATTAAAAGAAACCCCAAAAATATTTCCTTTTGCTTGTCGGGAGCTTTCTCGTGTAAATAGTTTTTCTCAATCTTGCTTGCCCTTAGTTTATTTAGCTTGCTTGGGAAAAACAAAAACTCCAAAAATATTTCAGTGTGTTTCTCTGAATTTATTTCCCTTTGTTGAGTCATGAAAAGGGAAGCCGTGATGAAAATGATGAGTGGCTCTCATATTGCCTTATTGCTAATATAATGAAGAGCCAATATTACCATGTCTTCCCCTTTGTTTAAAATTGTCCTGCAGATTCCATCTTAGTCCATGGCACCACTACACTTTTTATTATTATCACATCATTCAGACATGCAAGTGAAAGGCGATAATGACAATATTTGATGAAGTGATCATGGCAAAGGTAACGAGTATGAACTCTTCTTGTTTTTCGTTTTTGTAAATATGTTGGCTCATTCAATCTTGATTCAGTATATCATGAGTGAACATGTTTGTGATGACAATTAGAGATCATAACCTTTCATGCCAGGCTTAAATAGCTAGGAGTTGATAATGATTTACCTTGTGTGTCAACATGCATTAAAATGATTTTGATTTACTTGACCCATGGGCAAACATGAGGTTGATTCAAAACCAATGCATCCTTCATGATATTTAAATTCGAACTGTTTATATCCTACTCATGCTTTGTTCAAAGTTGGTTTCATGATGGTTGTTGCTCTCTAGCTGGTCGCTCCCCAATCTTTTGTCAGCCTTCACCTACACTAAGCGGGAATGCTGCTGGTGCATCCAATATCCTTAAAACTAAGTTATTCCACATGATTCCACCATACCTTCCTATATGCAGTATTACCCGGCCGTTCCAAGTAAATTTGCATGTGTCACCTCTAAATATTCAAACAAGCATCTGCTTTGTGCACTCCTATTACTCATGGAGTGACGGGGCAATTGGTATCTTCCATGCTAAGTAAGTTACTCTCACGACGAGCGTTTATTCATCGTCATTGCAAGAGAGAGGTTGGTAACGACGATGCCCAGTCTTGCTTAATCAAAATTAAATTTAAACAAAACTCCTATGGAAAATTGATATGTTGGAGGGCACCCATGAATTCGGCTAGCCATGGTTGTGTATGGATGGTGGATGGGAGTAAAACTTTACAATTATGTTTGTGAACCACCAATGATGAGTTTGGCATAGGGGATAATGAAAACCTTTGTCGTAACATTAATAGTAAAGAACACCTCTCAAAATTACATTTCCAATCCTACTTTAAAAATCTTGAGCTCTGGCACCTCCGTAAATCAATGCTTCCCCCTACGAAGGTCCTATCTATTTACCTTTATGTTGAGTCATCACCCTCTTATTACAACACCAAACTGGAGAGCACTCTTGTCATTTTTTTGCATTGAGTCTAGCCAATGTAGGTTATGAGTATGACTAGGACCTTTTCTATTTTGAAATATAATATTTAGTCACTTCAAGAAACTCAGAGGTGCTTTGCATTTATGTTTTGCGTTTCAGAAAGGGCTAGCGAGATACCATGTCACCATATTATATCACGATTGTATTGACAAATTGTTGGCATGTGAGATATCTTATTATTGCTTGCTAGTTAGTTATGTATTGCCATGATTGGATATGAAGCTTAAATTATTAGCATGGATGTGTTTACTTATGATTTATGCTGAAAACATGAACGCTAGCTAATCATATGTATAATGACGAGAACAAAAGTGTTTGTAGAAGTTCTTTATCACTTTCAGTTTATCAACTGAATTGCTTGAGCACAAGCAATGAGTTAAGCTTGGGGGAGTTGATACGTCTCTAATGTATCTACTTTTCCAAACACTTTTGCTCTCGTTTTGACCACTAATTTGCATGATTTGAATGAGACTAACCCAGAATTACCTTGTTTTCAGCACAACTACTTTGGTGTTATTTTTGTGCACAAGTAAAAGTTCACAGAATCGAACAAACCCTTTTGTGAATTATTTCTAGCATTTATAAGGATTTATGGAGTGGCCTGTCGGAGAATGATACATCTCCAACGTATCTATAATTTTTTATTGTTCCATGCTATTATATTATAATTCTTGGATGTTTTACTATCATTTTATAGTCATTTTATATCATTTTTTGGTACTGACCTATTGACATAGGGCCCAGTGTCAGCTGTTGTTTTCTGCATGTTTTTTTACATCGCAGGAAATCAATACCAAATGGTGTCCAAATGCAGCGTAACTTTTTGTGGATTTTTTTGGGCCAGAAGACATCCAGTGGGCCAGGAACGCACCTGAGGGGAGCTCCGATGGGACCACAACCCACTAGGGCACGCCTAGGGGCCCACGCGCGCCCTGGTGGGTTGTGCCCTCCTCGTTGGCCTCCCGCACCGCCTCTTTGCTCTATAAATACCCCAATATTCCAGAAACCCTAAGGATGGGTATGAAAATCAATTCCAGCCGCCGTAGAGTCCAGAAACACCAGATCCAATCTAGACACCATCACGGAGGGGTTCATCATGTCCATCGGTGCCTCTCCGATGATGCGTGAGTAGTTCTTTGTAGACCTACGGGTCCGTAGTTGGTAGCTATATGGCTTCCTCTCTCTCTCTCTCTCTCCCTCTCGCTTGATTATCAATACAATGGTCTCTTGGAGATCCATATGATGTAAATCTTTTTGCGGTCTGTTTGTTGGGATTCGATGAACTTTCAGTTTGTGATCAGATCTATGTTTTTATCCATGAAAGTTATTTGAGTCTTCTTTGATCTCTAATATGCGTGATTGATTATAGCCTCATATTTCTTCTCCGATATTTGGGTTTTGTTTGGACAACTTGATCTATTTATCTTGCAATGGGAATAGGTGCTTTGTGATGGGCTCGATCTGACGGTTCTTGATCCTAGTGACAGAAAGGGAAACGACACGTATGTATCATTGCTATTAAGGATAACAAGATGGGGTCTATTTCTACATGAATATATCTTGTCTACGTCATGTCATCGTTCTTATTGCATTACTTCATTTTTCCATGAACTTAACACACTAGATGCATACTGGATAGCGGTCGATGTGTGGAGTAATAGTAGTAGATGCAGGCAGGAGTCGGTCTACTAATCTTGGACGTGATGCCTATATAGTGATCATTGCGTGGATATCGTCATGATTATTTGAAGTTCTATCAATTGCCCAACAATAATTGTTTTCCCAGCGTTTGCTATTTTTCTTAAGAGAAGCCACTAGTGAAACCTACGGCCCTCAGGTCTCTTTTCATCATATTTGCCTTTGCTTTTACTTTCAGATCTATTAAACAAAAAATACAAAAATACCTTGCTGCTATTTATTTGTTCCGCGATCTATTATCCTATCTACCACTTTTACCTCACGTTATTTGCCTATCTTGAGGCGTCGTACCCGAAAGGGATTGACAGCCCCTTTAACACGTCGGGTTGCGAGTATTTGTTATTTATGTGCAGATGTTGTTTATGTGGTGTGAGGAGGTTCTCCTACTGGTTCGATAACCTTGGTCTCATCACTGAGGTAAATACCTACCATCGCTATACTGCATCATCCCTTCCTCTTTGGGGAAATACCGACGTCGTTCTAGCAGACATCAAAAGGAATTTCTGGTGCCATTGCCGAGGAGGATCTTAAACATCAACCAGGTTCCTAATCACAAATCTCATCTCCTCGCAATTTACATTATTTTCCATTTGCCTCCCGTTTTCCTCTCCCCCTTCTTCACAAAAAATTGTCGTTTTATTCGCCCTCTTTTTTCGTTCGTTGTCTTCTCGTCAGATCTATTCGTGTTCTTGTTTTCTCGTCACAATGGCTAGTTTGAACGCTCCTCCTTTGTTACCAGATTTTGAAGTTCTATACTTCAAAAAAAGACAAGGAGAAAAATTGAAAGATGCTTGCTATAGGCTTATGGAGTCTTACCATGTTTGTAATCTAAAGGGAGATGCAAATATTTTTCTTAGAAATTTTTAGGTAGGATTGTCTTTGCATCATGGATAGCTCTTGGATTTTGCCGCGAAAGGGAATTTTATTGAGCTTGATGTTAATGCTACCTATGAAACTTTAGAAGGGATTTTGGGAGTTCCACCACAAAAGAAAGGGTTCTCTTTCATGGAGTCCAAATTTTGGACAAACTTGGCGATTTGCATAAACATATGGTTGAATTGCAAAAATATAATGAACCTCTCAAACATCTCAATTGTAGTATCAACCGTATGAACACTTTGATTAACCTTTGGAATAAACAGTTGGATATTTAGATCTCTAGATGGTTTCTTTTCCAGAAAATTTAGGGAAGCGAAAGACCCTCCCGGATTTTAAAAGACCCTTACTAAAGTAGAAAATATTATCGAGGAAAACACTTAGATCCTACACATTATGCCTAGCTAGGGGCGTAAAGCGATAGCGCTTTTTGGGAGGCAACCCAACTTGTATCTTTTTTGCTTTTTGGTTTTCTTGTTGTTTTCAATAAAATACACAATTATGCCTCATGTTATATGTGTTTTTGTGGTTTAAATTAGTGTTTGTGCCAAGAAAGGCCTTTGGGATGATCTGGGTGAAAGTTGATTTGATCTTTCTGAAAAACATAAACTTTTGCGCTCACGAAATTATTTTTCATTTCTAACAGAAGAGTGATTTTGAGTTCATCTTTTTCATAAGATTAATAAGAAAATTATTCACATCCTAGTAATTTTTTAGAATTGTTGGAGTTACATAAGTATTTGAAGTAGTCAGATTTCTACAGACTGTTGTGTTTTTGATAGATTCTGTTTTCTTTGTGTTGTGTGCTTGTTTTGATGATTCTATGGTTTTCTTTGATGAGTTTTTGCCATAGAAAATTTGGGATACAATAGATATAATGCAAAAATAAAATATGAATAGGTTTGCAACAGTACTTATAGTAGTGGTTTGCATTCTTATACTAACGGATCTCACGAAGGTTTTGTTGAGTTTTATGTGATTGAAGTTTTCAAGTTTTGGGTGATCTTACGATGGATGAAGGAATAAGAATTAGCAAAAGGCTAAGGTTGGGGATGCCCGAGGCACTCCAAGATAATATTCAAGAAGTAGCAAGCAAATAAGCTTGGGGATGCCCCCCGGTGGCATCCCCTCTTTCTTCTAACAACCATCGGTATTTTACTTGAAACTATATTTTTATTCGTCACATATTATGAGTTTTTCTTGGAGAGTCTTGTATGATATGAGTCTTTTTCTTGTTTTACTTTGTGTTTTAAGTCTTTAATCCTTGCTGGACACACCTTTTTGAGAGAGCCAAAAATTATGCTATGCTTGCTCCTATGCTTCACTTAAATTTTTAGAGTCGTGGATTTTCTCTAGTACTTCACTTATATCTTATTGAGCACGGTGTGATTTTTTATTTTTGAAGAAATGCTCTCATGCGTCATTTAGATTTATTTGGGAGTTAGTAAATGTTTTAAGAAATTCTCTCTTGCTTCACTTAGATTATTTTGAGATAAAGAAAAATTATGCTCATGTTCTTCACATAAATTTGTTTGAGATTATGAAAAGCAACATATGAAAATAGTCCCAAAGTGACCGATATCCAAGGAGGATATAAATAAAACTTCCATGAAGATCATTGGACAAAATAAACTTGATTCTTAGTAATGGTTTTGAGATATGACAATATGATATGTGATTCATGTTGATGAGTAATTGTGCTTTAGTAAGAATATTGATGTTAAGGTTTGTGATTCCCTATGCAAGCACATAAGTCAATAGTTATGCAATGAAATTTATATCCTACTTGTGGTGCATTATTCAATGTTACTTATGCTTAATGCTTGGGTACAAGATTTTTCGTTTCTTGGTTGGTCGCTTCTCAATCTTTTTGTTAGCCTTCATATTGCACTAAGTATGATCACTACTTGTGCATCCAAAACCCTTTAAAATAGTTTTGCCATATGAGTCCACTATACCTACCTATATGCGGCATTTCCATGTCGTTCTAAGAAAATTTGCATGGGCCATCTCTAATTTTCAAAATAAATTTCTCTTTTGTGTGCTCTACCGCTCGCGAGGCGGTGAGGGGTGGCCAATATTTTCCATGCTAGATGTGTTATTCTCACGATGAGTGTTTATTCACTTCTCATTGTACGAGCGTATGGCAAAGGTATTAGGGATGCCCAGTCCTGAAATAAAAAAAATGGATTTAATTTTTGTTGTCAAATAACAAATTCCTTGGGAAGTGTTGGTATGGAGGGCACTCGTGGATACACACAAGCCATGGAAAGTGGAAGTAATGGTGGAAAAAGGAATAAACTTTATTTTCTGTTTCGGAACGGCCTATGATGTATCTACCATGGAAAGTGTTGGGAGATCTAAGTCGTTTTTGTTGGTGGGAAAAGTATGCCTCCCAAAATGTTTTTATCTCTCAATTTTTGCTTTGAGCTCTGGCACCTCTACAAATCCCTACTTCCCTCTGCGAAGGGCCTTTCTTTTACTTATGCAATTTTTATTTTGAATTTGAATCTCCATCTTCTCTCATAAAACACCAACTAAGGGGCACTATGATCATATTTGAGCATTGTGTGTAGCTAATATTCGAGTGTGTTTCATGAATGGATCAATTATTGAGCATAATGGGCTAGGTATAACTTGCTTTAGTGTTGATATTTTGAAAGACATGGTTGCTTGTTGGTATGCTTGAGTATTAAAGTGTTCATGTCAAAACTAGACTATTGCTTTGAACCATATAAAAGTACAAATGTCCATGCTATAAAGAAAAGAAATGTGATGAACATGTTAGGCAGCATTCCACATCAAAAGTTCTGTTTTTATCATTTACCTACTCGAGGACGAGCAGGAATTAATCTTGGGGATGTTGAACGTCTCCAATGTATCTATAATTTTTGATTGTTCCATGCTATTTTATTATCATTCTTGGATGTTTTGCAATCATTTTATAGTAGTTTTATATCATTTTTTGGTATTAACTATTGACATAGTGCCCAGTACCAGTTGTTGTTTTCTGCATGTTTTTTACATTGCAAGAAATAAATACCAAACGGAGTCCAAACGCAGTGAAACTTTTTGTGGATTTTTTTTAGCCAGAAGACATCCAGTGGGCCAGGAACGCACCTGAGGGGAGCTCCGATGGGAGCACAACCCACTAGGGCGCGCCTGGGGAGCCAGGCGCGTCCCAGTGGGTTGTGCCCTCCTTGTTGGCCTCCCTCACCGCCTCTTTGCTCTATAAATACCCCAATATTTTGGAAACCCTAAGGAGGGGGCGAAAATCAATTCCAGCCGCCGCAGAGTCCAAAAACAACACATCCAATCTAGACACCATCACGGAGGGGTTCATCATGTCCATTGGTGCCTCTCCGATGATGCATGAGTAGTTATTTGTAGACCTATGGGCCCGTAGTTAGTAGCTAGATGGCTTCCTCTCTCTCTGTCTTCATTATCAATACAATGGTCTCTTGGAGATCCATATGATATAAGTCTTTTTGCGGTGTGTTTGTTGGGATTCGATGAACTTTGAGTTTATGATGAGATCTATGTTTTTATCCATGAAAGTTATTTCAGTCTTCTTTGATCTCTTATATGCGTGATTGATTATAGCCTCATATTTTTTCTCCGATATTTAGTTTTTGTTTGGCCAACTTGATCTATTTATCTTGCAATGGGAAGATGTGCTTTGTGATGGGTTCGATCTTACGGTGCTTGATCCCAGTGATAGAAAGGGAAACGACACGTATGTATCGTTGCTATTAAGGATAACAAGATGGGGTCTAATTCTACATAAATAGATCTTGTCTACATCATGTCATCGTTCTTATTGCATTACTCCGTTTTTCCATGAACTTAATACACTAGATGCATGTTGGATAGCGGTCGATGTGTGGAGTAATAGTAGTAGATGCGGGCACGAGTCGGTCTACTAATCTTGGACGTGATGCCTATATAATGATCATTGCCTGGATATCGTCATGATTATTTGAAGTTATATCAATTGCCCAACAATAATTGTTTTCCCAACATTTGCTATTTTTCTCGAGAGAAGCCACTAGTGAAACCTACGGCCCCCTGGTCTCTTTTCATCATATTTGCCTTTGCGATCTTTTTTCCTTTGCTTTTATTTTCAGATCTTTTCAACCAAAAATACGAAAATACCTTGCTGCAATTTGTTTGTTCCGCGGTCTATTTACCCTATCTACCACTTTTACCTCACGTTATTCGCCTATCTTGAGGCGCCGTACCCGAAAGGGATTGATAACCCCTTTAACACGTCGGGTTGCGAGTACTTGTCATTTGTGTGCAGGTGTTGTTTACGTGGTGTGAGGAGGTTCTCCTACTGGTTCGATAACCTTGGTCTCATCAGTGAGGGAAATACCTACTATCGCTATACTGCATCATCCCTTCCTCTTTAGGGAAATACCGACGTAACTCTAGCACACATTAGAGAAGTGCTGCCAATGGGACACAGGTTAACACGGCGCCCCCCCCCCTTGACGCATCCTGATAGCTTGTGGGTCCCACGTGGTTCCTCCAACCCTAATTCTAGTCCTATAAAATCACATCTTCGGAGAAAAAAGAAAGAGAAATTTTCATCGCGTTTCACGAGACGGAGCAGCCGCTGATACGTCTCCAACGTATCTATAATTTTTGATGGTTTCATGCTATTATCTTGTCAAACTTTGGATGTTTTGCATGCCTTGTACATATTTTTTGGGACTAACTTATTAACTCGGTGCCAAGAGCCAGTTCCTGTTTTTTCCATGTTTTTGACCCCTTTCAGAGGAGGATTTTGAACGGAGTCCAAACGGAATGAAACGGCCAAAAAGATTTTTTCCGGAACAGAAAAAGATCGGAGAGCCGGAGAATCAGGGCAGGGGGTCACCAGGGACCCCACAAGCCCTCATGGTGCAGCCAGGGGGGCCGCGGCCCCCTGGCTTGTGGGCTCCCTGAGGCTCCGTTTCCCTAGGTTTTGCGCCAATATATTCTCTAAAATTCCATAAAAAATCAGGAGATCATCGAAAGTACTTTTTCGCCGCCGCAAGCTTCTGTCTCCGCAAGATCCCATCTGGGGCACGTTCTGGTGCCCTGCCGGAGAGGGATCCGGATACAGAGGGCTTCTTCATCAACACCATGACCTCTCCTATGATGCGTGAGTAGTTCACCATAGACCTACGGGTCCATAGCTAGTAACTAGATGGCTTCTTTTCTCTCTTGGATCTTCAATACAAAGTTCTCCATGATCTTCATGCAGATCTATTCGATGTAATCTTCTTTTGCGATGTGTTTGTCGAGATCCGATGAATTGATTATCAGATTACCTATGAATCTTATTTGAGTTTCTTATGATCTCTCTTATGCATGATTTCATATCCTTGTAATTCTCTTCGAGTTGTGGGTTTTGTTTGGCCAACTAGATCTATGATTCTTGCAATGGGATAAGTGCTTGGTTTTGGGTTCATACCGTGCGGTGACCTAACCCAGTGATAGAAGGGGTAGCGAGGCACGCATCATTTTGTTGCCATCAAGGGTAAAAATATGGGGTTTTCATCATTGGTTTGAGATTATCCCTCTACATCATGCCATCTTGCTTAAGGCATTACTCTGTTCGTCATGAACTCAATACACTAGATGCATGCTGGATAGCGGTCGATGTGTGGAGTAATAGTAGTAGATGCAGAAAGTATCGGTCTACTTGTCTCGGACGTGATGCCTATATGTATGATCATTGTCTTAGATATCGTCATGACTTTGCGCGGTTCTATCAATTGCTCGACAGTAATTTGTTCACCCACCGTGATATTTGCTATTTTGAGAGAAGCCTCTAGTGAATACTATGGTCCCCGGGTCTACTCCACACCATATTTTCAGCCTTACACTTTTTACTTCGTTGCACTTTCCTCCTTCAGATCTCACTTTGCAATCAATCTTGAAGGGATTGACAACCCCTTTTAAGCGTTGGGTGCAAGCTCTTTTGTGTTTGCGCAGGTACTCTGGACTTGACGAGATTCTCCTACTGGATTGATACCTTGGTTCTCAAACTGAGGGAAATACTTACTGCTCCTGTGCTGCATCACCCTTTCCTCTTCAAGGGAAAAACCAACGCAAGCTCAAGAGACGACAGAAGGATCTCTGGCACCACTGCCGGGGAAGGACTTTTGTTGTCGTAGCAGAAGAATTTCTGGCGCTGTTATCAGGGAAGGACTTTTGTTGCCGTAGCAGAAGAATTTTTGGCGCCGTTGCCGGGGAGGATCAAGTCAAGAACTCATCCAAGTAGGTGTCGCAAAACTTCGGTTGCCTTTTCTTTGCCCTTTTCTCTCGATTGCTTTACGTCCGTCTGTGTGGGATAGTCTATCTGTCCTCATGGCTAGATCCACCACTTCGAACGATACTCCTGAGAGCGAAGTTCTCAATTTCAAACAAATTGAGGAAGAAAACTTAAAGGACGCTTGGTATAGGATTTGCAATGCTCAGAGTAGATCTACTCATAAGCAATCCACTACTGTCCTGCTTCGCAGTTTTTATGTGGGTGTTTCTCCTTGGAATAGGTATATTCTTGACACCATTGTTGGTGGAAATTTCTTGGGTAGCCATACCGTTGATTCTTACGGAGCTGTAATAAATTTGGTAGGCTCACCCCCACTCATGGTTAATGGAACTACCTTAACTCTGGAACATGTGATGCGTAGATTGGACGTCATTGAAAATAAAGTTGCTACGATAGAACTCGTTGAGAATTTGGATAAAAAGATCCACAATCAAATCACTCAGTACGGATCCAAGGTGGGAATGATTTTGAAAAATTTAAAGGAGAAGGAACCCACAGTTAACGAAAAGCTAGGTCATGATTCCGCTAGGATTGGCAAACTAGAGGATGTTATAACCAACTTGGGTTCCGCTTTTGCCACTGTGCAGAATACTCCAAACTTTGCCCATAATAAGGTCACCAAGTCTGTTTTTGTTCCCAAAAATAGTGGTGAGTCATCTAGCAAGAAAGATGAAAACCTTAAGATGATAAGTGATCACGCTACTTATGGTTTGAGCACCAAAGACGACGATACGTGATTCTATCGCTTTTATGCCTAGCTAAGGGCGTTAAACAATAGCACTTCTTGGGAGGCAACCCAATGAATTTATCTTTTTCTTTCTGTTTTGTTGCGTCCACACCATCATAATTCTGTTGTGATTGTGTTTTTTATGTTTGAGCCAAGCAAAACCTTTATGACTAGTCTTGGTGATGGTTGTTTGATCCTGCTGGAAAAAGACAGAAACTTTTTGCTCACGAGATAATTTTTCATTTTTTTTCAGAAAGAGCTTTTGAGTTGATTCTTTTTGCTCCTGGTTGATATGCCTTTTTCCCAGGCAGTCGTAATTGTTCAGAATTTTTGAGGTACCATAAGTATACGAAGTATACAGATTGCTACTGACTGGTCTGTTTTTGATAGATTCTATTTTTTGTTGAGTTGGTTGCTTGTTTTGATGAAACTATGGTTAGTATCGGGGGGTACTAGCCATGGAAAAGTGAGAATATAGTATCCCAACACCAATATAGATAGAATTCAAGTTTGCTACAGTACCAAAAGAGGTGGTAGTTTGTTTTCTTGTGCTAATGTTATCACGAGTTTCTGTTTAAGTTTTGTGTTGTGAAGTTTTCAAGTTTTGGGTGATGTTCTCATGGACAAAGAGATAAGGAGTGGAAAGAGCTCAAGCTTGGGGATGCCCAAGGCATCCCAAGCCAAATTCAAGGACACCAAAAAGCCTAAGCTGGGGGATGCCCCGGGAAGGCATCCCCTCTTTCGTCTTCAACCCATCGGTAACATTACTTGGAGCCATATTTTTATTCACCACATGATATGTGTTTTGCTTGGAGCATCTTGTATCGTAGGAGTCTTTTCTTTTTGTTGTGTCACAATCTTCCTTGCTGCACACCTTTTTGAGACATGCACTCATCGTGATTTTGCTAGAATGCTCATAGTGCTTCACTTATATCTTTTGAGCTAGATACTTTTGCTCTATGTGCTTCACGTATATCTTTTAGAGCACGGCGGTGCGTGACTTGGTAGTTGGCTTATACTATGACAGTAGTCCCAAAGGTGATAGGTACCCAAAGAGGATACAAAAACCTCCATCTTCATGTGCATCGAGTAGAAAGAGAAGTCTTGATTCCTCTCAATTAGTTTTGAGACGTGGATTCGGTAATATTAAGATCTATGTTAGTAGGGTGTTGTGAATCTAGAGATACTTGTGTTGAAGTTAGTGATTCCCGTAGCATACACGTATGGTGAACCGCTATGTTAGGAAGTCGGAGCATAATTGATCTATTGATTTCCATCCTTTATGTTGAGGTCGGGATCGCGCGATGGTTAACACCTACCAACCCTTCCACTAGGAGTATGCGTTTAGCACTTTGTTTCAATTACTAATAAAAACTTACGCAACAAGTATGTGAGTTCTTCATGACTAATGTGAGTCCATGGTATAGATGCACTTTCACCTTCCACCATTGCTAGCCTCTCTAGTGCCGCGCAACTTTCGCCGGTACACAAACCCACCATATGCCTTCCTCAAAACAGCCACCATACCTACCTATTATGGCATTTTCATACCCATTCCGAGATATATTGACATGCAACTCCCACCGTTCCGTCTCATGACTTGTGTCGTCACTCTCATATTTCCATTGCATGATCGTAAGATAGCTAGCGAGATGTTTTCAACGTCATACGCCATGCTAGATCGTTGCACATCCCGATACACTGCCAAAGGCATTTCCTATAGAGTCATCATCGTTCTAAGTTTTGAGATGTGAGTAAATAAAAGTGTGATGATCATCATTACTAGAGCATTGTCCCATGTGAGGAAATAAAAAAAAGAGGCCAAAGAGCCCAAATAAAAAAATAAAAAAGAGGCCCAAGTGCCCAGATAAAAAAATAAAAAAAAGAGAAAAAGAGAGAAGGGACAATGCTACTATCTTTTTCCACACTTGTGCTTCATAATAGCACCATGTTCTTCATGATTGAGAGCTTCTTGCTTTGTCACTACCATATGCTAGTGGGAATCTTCATTATATAACTTGGCTTGTATATTCCAATGATGGGCTTCCTCAAAATTGCCCTAGGTCTTCATGAGCAAGCAAGTTGGATGCACACCCACTAGTTTTCCTTCTAAGCTTTCACATACTTATAGCTCTAGTGCATCCCTTGTATGGCAATCCCTACTCATTCACATTGATAACTATTAATGGGCATATCCATAGCCCTTTGATACGCCGAGTCAATGTGACCATCTCCTCCTTTTTGTCTCACAACCACCACCACACTCTATTCCACCTGTAGTGCTATATCCATGGCTCGCGCTCATGTATTGCGTGATAGTTATAAAACTCGCGCTCATGTATTGCGTGATAGTTATAAAAAGTTTGGGAAAGTAAGAGTGTGAAAACAATTACTTGGCCAATACCGGGGTTGTGCATGATTTACATTAGTTGTGTGAGGATGATGGAGCATAGCCAGACTATATGATTTTGTAGGGATAACTTTCCTTGGCCTTGTCATTTTGAAAGTTCATGATTACCTTGCTAGTTTGCTTGAAGTATTATTGTTTTCATGTCAATAGCAAACTATAGTTTCGAATCTTACGGATCTGAACATTCATGTCACACTAAATAAGTTGCAAAGGACAACTATGCTAGGTAGCATTCCACATCAAAAATTCATTCTTTATCACTCCCCTACTCGAGGACGAGCAGGAGTTAAGCTTGGGGATGCTTGATACGTCTCCAACGTATCTATAATTTTTTATGGTTTCATGCTATTATCTTGTCAAACTTTGGATATTTTGCATGCCTTTTACATATTTTTGGGACTAACTTATTAACTCAGGGCCAAGATCCAGTTCCTGTTTTTTCCATGTTTTTTACCCCTTTCAGAGGAGGATTTTGAACGGAGTCCAAACGGAATGAAACTGCCAAAAAGATTTTTTCGAAACAGAAAAGGATTGGAGAGCCAGAGAATCAGGGCACGGGGCCACCAGGGACCCCACAAGCCCTCATGGCGCGGCAAGGGGGGGTCGCGGCCCCCTGGCTTGTGGGCTCCCTGAGGCTCCATTGCCCTAGGTTTTGCGCCTATATATTCTCTAAAATTCCATAAAAAATTAGGAGATCATCGAAAGTACTTTTTTGCCGCCGCAAGATCCCATCTGGGGCACGTTCTGGTGCCCTGCCGGAGGGGGATTCGGATATGGAGGGCTTCTTCATCAACACCATGACCTCTCCGATGATGCGTGAGTAGTTCACCATCGACCTACAGGTCCATAGCTAGTAACTAGATGGCTTCTTCTCTCTCTTGGATCTTCAATACAAAGTTCTCCATGATCTTCATGGAGATCTATCCGATGTAATCTTCTTTTGCGATGTGTTTGTCGAGATCTGATGAATTGTGGATTTATGATCAGATTATCTATGAATCTTATTTGAGTTTCTTCTGATCTCTCTTATGTATGATTTCATATCCTTGTAATTCTCTTCGAGTTGTGGGTTTTGCTTGGCCAACTAGATCTATGATTCTTGCAATGGGAGAAGTGCTTGGTTTTGGGTTCATACCGTGCGGTGACCTAACCCAGTGACAGAAGGGGTAGTGAGGCACGCATCGTGTTGTTGCCATCAAGGGTAAAAAGATGGGGTTTCCATCATTGGTTTGAGATTATCCCTCTACATCATGTCATCTTGCTTAAGGCGTTACTCTGTTCGTCATGAGCTCAATACACTAGATGCATGCTGGATAGTGGTCGATGTGTGGAGTAATAGTAGTAGATGCAGAAAGTATCGGTCTACTTGTCTCGGACATGATGCCTATATGTATGATCATTGCCTTAGATATCGTCATGACTTTGCGCGGTTCTATCAATTGCTCGACACTAATTTGTTCACCCACCGTGATATTTGCTATTTTGAGAGAAGCCTCTAGTGAACACTATGGCCCCCAGGTCTACTCCACACCATATTTTCAGCCTTACACTTTTTACTTTGTTGCACTTTCCGCCTTCAGATCTCACTTTGCAAACAATCTTGAAGGGATTGACAACCCCTTTTAAGCGTTGGGTGCAATCTCGTTTGTGTTTGCGCAGGTACTCTGGACTTGACGAGATTCTCCTACTGGATTGATACCTTGGTTCTCAAACTGAGGGAAATACTTACTGCTCTTGTGCTGCATCACCCTTTCCTTTTCAAGGGAAAAACCAACGCAAGCTCAAGAGACGACAGAAGGATCTCTGGCACCACTGCCGAGGAAGGACTTTTGTTGCCGTAGCAGCCGCCACCTCGTGTTCTTCCTCCAGAGGGCTGCTCTAGAGCCCGTTTGGGGCTCCAGAGAGGGGGATTTGTTCTTGTCGTCATCATGAACCCTTTTTCATCAACACCGCCATGATGCTCACCACTGGGAGTGAGTAATTCCTTTGTAGGCTTACTGGACAGTGGTGGGATTGGATGGGATTGATCATGTAATCGTCTTAAGTTTGATAGGGCTTGATCCCTATTGTCCACTATGTTCTGAGATTGATGTTAATATGACTTTGCTATGCTTAATGCTTGCCACCAGGGCCCGAGTGCCATGATTTCAGATCTGAACCTATTATGTTTTCATGAATATGAGAGTGATTTGGGTCCTATCTTGCAAGTTGTAGTTACCTATTACATGGCTTGATCCGCATACCCCAAGGTGATAATAGTTGGGATTCTTTCTGGTGATTGTTGTAGTTTGGGGAGTTCATGTATTCACCATGTGTTAATGCTTTGTTCTGGTTCTCTATTAAAAGGAGGCCTTAATATCCATTAGTTTCTAATAGGACCGCGCTGCTACGGGAGGGTAGGACAAAAGATGTCATGCAAGTTCTTATCGCAAGCACGTATGAGTATATACGAAATACATCCCTACATTATATTGATGAATTGGAGCTAGTTATGTGTTGCCCTAGTGTGTAACTGTTACATGATCAATGTCATCTAAATCATTATCCATCACCGATCCACGTGTCTATGCTTTAGTTATACTGAATCTTGCTAAGTTACTACTATTGTTGCTACTGTAACACCTTGCTACTGTTACTACCGTTACCAAAATTGCTGCTATCACTGCTACTGTTACTACTATCATTTGATGTGCTACTAAATATTTGCTGCAGAGAGATATCCCATGTGCGGTTGAATTGACAACTCAACTGTTACGGCTAATAAATATTCTTTGGCTCCCCTTGTGTTGAATCAATAAATTAGGGTGAATACTACCCGTGTAGACTGTCGCGGTCCCCTTTACTTGTGGGTTATCAACGAGCTTGAAGCCAAACAGGAAATAGTGCTTCATCACCTCGTGTGTGAAGAAGACAAGTTGGCTCACACCTCTCGTGCGGGCGATGGTATGACACACACCGGATCTGCACATATCTGAATACGTCGTGTAGTCATACAGTTTTCATACTTAGTCATCCCGGACAGACGCCCAACTTGTCCTGGCGTTGGGTGCGGCCCAATTTGGTACAACTTTTGTGTAGTCGTGAGCTCGGGCAGCGTGGTTTTCTTGCCCCCATCACGGTCATTAAGGCATACTATGGAACTACCCCTGTCATTACATCGGGTGTCTCTATGATGACGCTCCTTCACCTTGGGGGTGTGCTTGCTAGTGTCATCCGTGTGTTCACCAAAACAGGGAGGTCGGGTTTCGTTTGTAGACCTTTAGCCCACTGGCACTTTGATATTACGCTATCCTTTACAACATGGCCGAGATCGTTTAGCGGGTTCCTCTAGTAGCTAGGTGGCACTTTATTGTTCATCACCTACCTCATATTGGCTTTGAGCGCCTCCTCACCTTGATAGAGTTTGTCTCAAGGATTCTCGACGTGTTCTTGCTCCTCTCAGATGCTCCTCTTCTCATTTGTTATTTTTCTGGTCATGCGAACCATTCTAACCCTCAAAGCATCATAGTTAGGGTTGTCGAGGGATTCGTTCAGGATGTCGTTGTTCTTAGGGCCCAAGCTACTACCTATGTCGCCGGAGTTATTCTTGGCATTATCGTTGTTATTTTCATTGTCGCTGACGTCGCCGCCTCCGCCTTCACCATTATCGCTGCTCCCACCATTGCCACGTGGGGTGTCTACCATGTAGATGTCATAGGTGGAGGTTGTTGTCCACTTGCTCGTGGGTGCATTGGCTCTTGGATGGCTCTCCGAGGACTCTCCAATTTCTTCCTGCGTATAGTCAACTTCTTCAAATCCGCTCTTCACGACCTCGGTTAGGTCTTCAACGTTTGCGACTAAGTGGATGTGGGTGGGTCAAAATATCTGACCTTCCTCGGTGATTCCCAGATCCGATCGTAAGGGGGATGGTCGTGTGATATTGCGAGCCTCTGAATTTGATCTAACATCTTGTTCAGGAGGGTTTTTTCGTTGTCATCCTGAGTCGATCTGATATCGATGCCACGGAAGTTTTTTTGAGATCCGATCTGACATGGATCTAGGGTTTTCTTGTAGTTTAGGTCAATTCCTTGGCTCTCGTGCTGCACCACTAGACCCGAGTTCATGGTCGGATCTAATGTGTAATTTTTTCTCTAGTCCTGTGCCTGATCTGATATCGGGGTAGGTCTCGATCTGGTCTGGCAAACATGTATAGAAGGCTAACTCTCTGTGAGAATCCATTACACACTCCAAGTTGCCAAACCTAATGATCTGACCGGGAGCAAAGTTCTTGACACGATCCAGATGGCCAGTCGAGTCAGGAAAGAGGGTGACACTACTAAAAACAAAGATCAGGCCCAGCTTAAAGGTCATGCTAGAACCAATCTACTCACCCATGTTGATCCCCATCGAATTACAACGACTACGTAGCGGGGCCTTCATGGGCCACAAATGACGGGGTCGATTTCAATGAATCTCAAGTAGGGGGTCCCGGGCTAGTAGTCAATATGCGATGGTAACAAGGACATGAGGTTCTACCAAGGTTCAGGCTCTCTCAAAGAGATAGTATTTACGACATGCTTGTGCTTGTATTAACTTGAGGTGTAGTGCAAAGTACATGTTGATCTACCACGAGATTGTTGTGTGTCATGTACGAGCCTTACCACTTGGTTTATACATATATCGAAGGGTCTAGGATTACAAATAGGTTGGTTACGTATAAGTTAATTGTGTTGTAGACGGCCTCTATGTCTTGTAGTGTGTGTCAAGTCTTCGGGAATATTGCTTTTTGTGTCATGGACCTTCTCGTGATGGCCTATCGGTGAACCTTCATGGAGTCCTCGGTCTGGCGCACCTGGGCGGGAGATGACGTGGTGAGTGACCCCTAGTCCAGGACACCCTCAACATGTGCTCCGGAGTAAGCATCACGTACATGGTGATCCGCTGCCTGGCTAGAACTACATGCAAACGACGAGCTGTGAACGGATGGGGGTGGCAGCGCGGGGGGAGGGAAATGGGATGCAACTAGGATTGAGTGGTTGTCATCTGTCTTAAATAGTCGGATTGGCCCTTCGGGCAGCATGCTGGAATGGCAATCTCTTCATGTAACTGTTACATGATAAATGTCGTCTAAATCATTATCCATCACTGATTCACATACCTGCACTTTACTTATACTGAATCTTGCTAAGTTACTACTGTTGTTGCTACTATCACATCTGTTACTCAATTGCTACTGTTACTACTGTTACCAAAATTGCTGCTATCACTGCTACTATTACTACTATCATTTGTTGTGCTACTATATCTTTGCTGCAGAGAGATATCCTAAGTGCGGTTGAATTAACAACTCAACTATTACGGCTAATAAATATCCTTTGGCTCCCCTTGTGTCCAATCAATAAATTAGGGTGAAATACTACCCGTGAAGACTATGGCGATCCCCTATACTTGTGGGTTATCAACGGGCTTGAAGCCAAACAGGAAATAGTGTTCCACCACCTCGTGTGTTAAGAAGACAAGATGGGTCACACCTCTGGTGCGGCCGATGGTATGACGCATATCGGATGTGCATATATCCGAGTACTTCGTGTAGTCGTGCGGATTTGATACTTAGCCATCCCGGCCAGACGCCCGACCTGTCCTAGCAGTGAGCGCGGCCCGATTCGGTACAACTTCTGGGTAGCCGTGAGCTCGGGTGAGGCGGTTTGTCCCCCCCCCCCCCATATCACGGTCATAAAGGCATACTATGGAACTACCCCTATCATCGCCTTAGGTGTCTCCATGCCGACGGTACCTCACCTTTGGGGTGCACTTGCTAGTGTTATCCATGTGTTCACCAAAACGGGGAGGTCGGGTTTCGTTATGTAGACCTTTAGCCCACTGACACTTTGATATTACACTATCCTTGACAACATGGCCGAGATCCTTTAACAGGTTCCTGTAGTAGCTAGGTCTCACTTTATTGTTCGTCACCTACCTCATCTTGGCTTTGCGCGCCTCCTCACCTTGATAGAGTTCGTCTCAAGGATTCTTGAGGTGTTCTTGCTCCTCTCATATGCTCCTCTTCTCATTTGTTATTTTGCTGGTTGTGCGAACTAGTCTTACCCTCAAATTATCATAGTTAGGGTTGTCGAGGGATTCATTCAGGATGTTGTTGTTCTTAGGGCCCAAGCTACTACCTAGGTCGAGGAAGTTATTGTTTGCATCATCGTCGTTATTTCCATTGTCGCCGACGTCGCTGCCTCCGCCTTCACCATTATCGCCGCTCCCACCACTACCATGTGGGGTGTTTACCATGTAGATGTCATAGCTGGAGGTTGTTTTCCACTTGCCCATGGGTGCGTTGGCTATTGGCTCGCTCTCCGAGGACTCTCCAATTTCTTACTGCATGTAGTCAACTTCTTCGAAGCCACTCTGCACAAGCTCGGTTAGGTCTTCGATGCTTGCGACTAAGTGAGTGTGAGTGGGTCAAAATATCCGACCTTCCTCGGTGATTTTCAGATCCGATGGTAAGGGGGGTGGTCGTCTGATATTGCAAGCCTCCGAATTTGATCTAACATCTCGTTCAAGAGGGTTTTTTCGTTGTCGTCGTGTGCCGATCTGGTACCAGTGCCACTGAAGTTTTTCTGAGATTTGATCGGACATGGATCTAGGGTTTTCTCGCTGGGTTAGGTCAATTACTTGGCTCCCGTTCTGCACCAATAGACCCGAGTTCATGGTCGGATCCGATGTGTAATTGTTTCTCTCGCCCTAAGCCTGATCTGATATCGGGGTAGGCCTCGATCTGGTCTGGCACTCATGTATAGAAGGCTAGCTCTCTGTGAGAATCCATGACACACTCCAAGTTGCCAAACCTAATGATCTGACAGGGAGCAAAGTTCTTGACACGACCCGGATGGCCAGTCGAGTCAGCGAAGAGGGCGACACTACTAAAAACAAAGATCAGACCCAGCTTAAAGGTCATGCCAGAAGCGATCTACTCACCCATGTTGATCCCCATCGAATCACGACAACTACGTAGTGGGACCTGCATGGGCCACCAATGACAGGGTCGATTTCGACGAATCTCAAGTAGGGGGTCCCGAGCTAGTAGTCAATATGTGATGGTAACAAGAACATGAGGTTCTACCCAGGTTCAGGCTCTCAAAGAGATAGTATTTACGACATGCTTTTGCTTATGTTAACTTGGGGTGTAGTGCAAAGTACATGTTGAACTACCACGAGATTGTTGTGTGTCGTGTACGAACCTTACCACTGGGTTTATATATATATCGAAGGGTCTAGGATTACAAATAGGTTGGTTACGTATATATACCGAGGGGTGTAGGATTACAAATAGGCCAGTTACGTATAAGTTAATCGTGTTGTAGACGGCCTCTGTGTCTTGTAGAGTGTGTCAACTCTTCGGTAATATTCCTTTTTTGTGACATGGACCTTCTCGTGATGGCCTATCGATGAACCGTCATGGAGTCCTCGGTCTGCCCCACCTAGGCGGGAGATGACGTGGTGAGTGACCCCTAATCCAGGACACCATCAACATGCGCTCCGGAGTAAGCATCGCATACATGGTGGTCTGCTACCTGGCTAGAGCTACACGCAGACGACGAGCTGCGAGCGAATGGGGGTGGCAGGGCAAAGGGAGGGAAATGGGATGCAACTAGGGTTGAGTGGTTGCCGTCCGGCTTAAATAGCCAGATTGGCCCTCGAGCGGCATGCTGGAATGGCGTCCTCACTGGACCATTTGGTAATGACGGTGTCCACGTGGGTCCCATATGCCACTCCGACACGGCAGATGCATCCGGATATGCTCGGGCCTCCTCATATCCATCCCAGATTTGGACTGGATATGAGAGGTGTATAGGGCTGGTTTGAGAAAACAGTTGGGTCATGTTTTTACGACCAGGGACCGGTCATTGACCGGGTTATAAAAGAATTTGAGGAGCTCAGTTGTAGATGCTATTAGCGTTCAAGGGTCTTCGTGAGTAATGAAAGGTCCGTGCAAAACTTTTGTTTGACAATTCGAGAGGCTCACCAGTCTATTAGGACACAACAATCACACAAAAAACGCGTCAAGATTTGCTAATGAGGTTCACCAAACATCGGCTGATTCTCAGGGTGCTCCTCCCTATTGCGGCCTCCTGGGTGCCGGCACATAACGTGTATCCCCTTTACAATACAAGCTATCCCCGGCCTCCCGGGCTCACCTCTCCCCGGCTTGTATCCCATGAACATTCTGCAGCAAAAGCTAACCGGCAGTCAGGCAGACGTTACCGGGGGGTAATTTGGTCAGGCGAGATAAAACCATGGGCCTGTAAGTTTATTTAGACAACAATTGTTTGGCATTTTAAATAGTCTGCTCATCCCGATTCCCAGAGAATACTACACACAAATGGCTTTACATGAGAGTTCAGGCTTGCAATATACAGTGGCAGACTCACAGCAGTTCCTGCTAGATCGTAAATGGCAACCTCTTCATGCGACAGAGAAATTCTCTTACGAAGGCACAAGTCTCGCGATGCACGACGCGGACCTGTGCTGCTCTGGGAGCGTTTTCCACCATATCACAAAGGATGAGCTGCTCAGAAACACATCCTTGCCAAGAGTTCCCGAGGTGAACCACCCGAGTGCATCACTCTCGAGTTTACCCACCCTGTCTTTCAGATCCTCGAATGATTTGCCGTTGATCATCTCAGCCTGCAGCTCCTCAGACATTGCCCAGAAGCACGACTCGAGGCTGGAACCCAAGGGGATGCGGTGCGACTGCTCGCGCCATTTCTGGGTGTACTTGTATCGTCTCGGCCTGCCCTTGGAGAGGTAGGAACCAGTGTCCTCGTTCTTGGAATGCCTGTAGTAGTTTGCAATGTCCAGGGGCTCAACCAGCCGGCGGTACGAGGTGCCCAGATTCACCCACTCTTCTCGCCCTTCGAACGCGTCTGGAAGCTCACGCCTTCGCAGCATCTCAATTATCTCGTCCCAAAGGCCGGCTAGTTCCAGCCTCCGTACATTTGAATTGAAGTCATGCACTTCCCGCTGAAGCTTGAACGAGTCATAGTAGCTAACTTCATGCAGCTCGCATGTTCTTTTGTACTCATTCAGGGACTTGAGGGCTTCCTGAATTTTACTGCAGTTTGCGTCTATCTTTGCTTGGTTTATCTCTCTCTGCTTCTCCCATTGTGCAGCAGCAGCAAGACTCAGCATAGCTTCCTTACTCTGTAATATGAAAGGGACAACTGTAATATTATGTGATTGGACTGATTATTAAATTTACTAGTGGTTTAAACTCAGGGAAAACACTATGAAGATGGAAATGGAACTAGTAACTGGAGAATTGTGTTATCAGAAACAGTTACTGATACAAATTTGATGCGTACACTGCCATTTATCCTAACCTACAGACATATCTGTTGCATTTGGCTACACCATAAATGAATGACCAGACGCTAAAAGGCAACACTGAGGGTTTCCAGACTAAGACTGCCTTCAGACATACAGTTCACCAAAATAACAGATGTTTACAGTGGCAATCCACGGTATTTTATGGAAGAAGAGGAGCCGTTGCTTACCAGTTCAAGGCCACCAATTGCTATCCCATTCATCTGTGTACCAGGAAGTGATGATGAAATTGCTCTTAGGTAATCCACACAAACTACCTCTTGCATCATATTTTGTTTAATCGATTCATATTGCCAGTGAGCACTTAAGCTTCTGGCAGCGGCATCAAGCAATTGTTGTTGGGGATCCAATTGAAGGCAGTAAAATAGCAACTGTAATACAGCATCTGAGTTTGTGAGAATAACCAGTTGTTCGGTACTTGTCAAGAAAAGATAAGTCCCACAGGGTCTGTAAGGGGATAGCTCAATAAAGGAAGTCAGCGTTCCTAGGATTGAGCTAGTGCATCCCATGAAAGAACAGGCCTCGTAGCTGGCAATTGATAGGGTGCTTCTCAACAAAGTTTCATAAAACTCAGGAATAACAAGTGAATTCCCAACAGGTGAGAAGTTTGGACTATGAGGAGATAACCAATCCAGAACAGATTGAATTTGTTCTCTAGAGGATGCAAGGGGGGCCAGCGGAATTCGTGGGATGATGTCCAGTGGCATGATGAAATGCAAAATACACTGCGACCAGCCCTCCCTTCTAACAGCATGGTTGAAAACATTATCGCCAACAAGAGGTGCCCCAAAGGTCACGCAAAATGGCTGTGCTTGATTGACACTTCCCCGTCTCGTGCAGTTCTCAAGAAACCATATGGCAGCAAGGGTGGCTATTGAACCCCCAGATGAATGGCCTGTGAATACGACACGTTTCTCCTCTGCCACCGCTTTAGATACCTGTAATACAAAGCAATAAATAAACACCACTTTTCCTTGAGGTGATAATGCAGTTACACCGAAATTTAAAATTCACCATGGCAAGACTATCACTCTGTTGATACGAAGATAAAATAACACGAGGTAGGACTATGAAAGGTCTATGACCACAGCAAGAGGAAAAAGTAAGTGGAGAGGAACTCGGTACTATTGCTGAACTCACGAAGGCCACTTCATTTTCCTGTCATCAAATTAATAAAGCACCTAGTTCATTTTACCTATTTTCACCGGGCATAGCACCAAGCCAAACTACCATGTAGACTTTTATCTACTACTATCAGTCTGAAACTATAGTGGCCATGGATCTCATTACCTCCCTCATTCTCTGTCATAAGCTCAAATCAAACTAACTGAACCGTAAAAGCACTATGAAAATCAAAACCGACCAAAGAAATAAATCTTCAAAAGCATTATAACAATTTGGGACAAGAAAAAGAGGTAGCCCTTTTGGCAGGATCTTCAACTCAAGGCCTCTGGGCTCTGATACCATATTGAAATTCATGCTTCAGCCAACTAATTCAAAAGTCCAAACTGATGAAGGGACACGGACAATATATTTCAACATTCACAACAAGTCCGTGCGAACCAACACCAACATAAATGTAGCCTGTATAGAATTCGGAGCAACAAGGGTTTCTTGATACAAAGGGAATTTATGTTTCTTGATACAAATGCAATATCTGCAAAGCGTAAAAGGTTCAGATATTGCATTTTACTTCGGTGCGGCAACCACGACTTCTCGCCACAATGGTTTATGAAGTAGCGATGGCAGAAACCGTAAAAAAACGATGGCAGAAGACTCTCACCTCGGTCTGGAGCGGCGAGCCGTCGAGCAGGCCCCTGAAGGCGGCGACGAAGGCGGCGCTGGCGCGCGCGGGAACACCGCTCCCGACGCTGCGCAGCGACGGGAAGAGCGCGGGGTCGACCTCCGCGTCCCCAAACGGCGCGCGGCCGCCGGCGTCGAGGGAGGGGGGCATCCAGCCGGCGGCGGACCAGGTGGGCGGGAAGACGAAGGCGGCGCAGGGGTAGGGGTGGGACGCGTGGTGCACCTGGAAGGAGGCGGTGGCGGAGGGCGGGGAGCGGGAGGCGGAGGGGAAGGAGAGTCCGGCGCAGTGGGCGACGAGGAGGCGGTCGTCGTCGGACAGCGCCGCCCCGCGCGGCGGCGGGGTGTCCATCGGCATAGTGGTGGGCCAGTGGAGGAGCCGGAGCACCTGGAACTGGAAGGTGGAGGCCGCCCTTCCTCTGCTGGCCTTTGACGCTTGAGCTCGCTGCCTGCTGGGTTGACTTGTCGCCCCTGTGTCTTTGGCTCTTCGCGGGTGGTTGATACGATACGATCATAGACTACGAGAGTACTACCGAGGAGCGGAAAAAATAGGAGCCGCAACTGCCTAAACCCTACGGATGAAATGTGACAAAGAAATGCTTCCTTCCTACGGATGAAGTGTGACAAAGAAATGCTTCCTTTGATTGTAGTGTAGATAGATGTATGTATACCGTTTCAGGCCCCAACATGTTCTTCAAGGCGGAACTATGATCATTATATGACATTTTCAAATAAAAAGTTATGCTAAAGTTGTACTCCCTCTGTACCATAATATTTGTTGTTGGGGAAAACTAATATAGTTCTGTCCAACAACAACTATTTAAGAACAGAGGGAGTAACAATTAATATGGATCGAAGGGATAGCATTGTCATTGTGCATGAATTCTCATCTACAATTTTTAATATTTCTTTTGCATTTCAGTGTTTTTGCGAGTTCTGAAGAATGTCTTGCCACAAGATATAAACCAATAATAATTTACTCAAAACATAACAAAAAAAAGTATCCCCTTGTTGGAAACTTATAAGTTTATAAAGGCTTCATCATCATTTTCTCTCTCTCTTACTCACGCACAGTGCAAGTACCACTAAACATGAAGAATGTCGCTTGTGAAGAAACTATTTGACTACTAACAAAATTCAGGTAAAGATCATGGATCATAAGATTATACCTGCTGAAAATCATAGAGTGGCAAAATTACCCATAAAATTCAAAAAAATGAAGGTCATGTGCCATGAGATTATAGCAATTGAAAATGGACTCTCGCAAAAGTATAGTCGAAGTAGTCTATCCATAATTGTAGGAGTAAATAGCATAAAACTACTAGTTTACAGGCTAGGGTTTAAAAAACTATCGGTTTTTAAAAAATCTAAATCGTCAAATACTTTACGACTAATCGTGATTATGACAGGTCGGATCCACACCTAAATGAAGCGTTAGTTTGACTCCCTGTTTGACCGTTAACTGACATGTGAGGCCCACATGTCAGGGTCTCTTTCTTATTTATTTTTCTCTTCTCTACTTTCATTCTCCTATCCCCTACACTAGAACGAGAGAGGAACCAGAGACCGCCATGGCCGCCGGCCACCTGCTGGCCTACGCCACCGCCCAAAGTGACGTATGTCTGCCTATCCTTCCGCACCCGTCAAGCCTCACCTCCGTGCTGGCCAAGCCACACGTCGGGGAGCACGGGAAGCACGACGGGAAGGAGGGAAGAGGAAGAAGCCAATGCGGCTGCTCACTGGCTCACTGGCCCACTGGAGGCCGCCCTTCCTCTGCTGGAACTCGAAGGTGGAGGCCGCCCTTCCTCTGCTCGAAGGAGGAGGTGGATCGCTGATACGTCCATTTTGCATCATGTTTTCATGTTGATATTTATCGCTTCTTTGGTTGTTATTCCACTTCACGGTACTATTCTTATGCCTTTTCTCTCTTATTTTGCAAGGTTTACATGAAGAGGGAGAATAGCGGCAACTGGAATTCGGGCCTGAAAGTGGAGCAAAGTTGAGATACCTATTCTGCGCAACTCCAAACGCCGTGAAAATCAACGGGGATTTTTTTCCAAATTTATCAAAAATACTGGGCCGAAGAAGTGCCAGAGGGGCACCAGGGGGTGCCCACAAGCCTGCACGGCGCGGCCACCCCCCCCCCCAGGCCGCGCCATGGGGGCTTGTGGGCAGCCCACTGGCCCACTGGCCCCCCTCTTTTGCTATATGGAGGGTTTCATCCAGGAAAAAATCAGAGAGGATCTTTTTCGTGGTTTCGCCGCCGCCATGAGGCGGAACTTGAGCAGAACCAATCTAGAGCTCCGGTAGGACGATCCTGTCGGGGAAACTTCCATCCCGGATGGGGAAATCGTCGCCATCGTCATCACCAACACTCCTCTCATCGGAGGGGACTCGTCACCATCAACATCTTCACCGGCACCATCTCATCTCCAAAACCTAGTTCATCACTTGTAACCAATCTCCGTCTCGCGACTCCGATTGGTACTTGTAAGGTTGCTAGTAGTGTTGATTACTCTTTGTAGTTGATGCCAGTTAGATTATTTGGTGGAAGAGTTTATGTTCAGATCCTTGATGCTACTCATTACCTCTCTGATCATGACTATGATTATGCTTTGTGAGTAGTTACTTTTGTTCCTGAGGACATGGGATAAGTCATGCTAATAGTAGTCATGTGAATTTGGTATTCGTTCGATATTTTGATATGTTGTATGTTGTTTTTCCTCTAGTGGTGTTATGTGAACGTCGACTACATAACACTTCACCATTATTTGGGCCTAGAGGAACGCATTGGGAAGTAGTAAGTACATGATGAGTTGCTAGAGTGACAGAAGCTTAAACCCTAGTTTATGCGTTGCTTCGTAAGGGGCTGATTTGGATCCACTAGTTTAATGTTATGGTTAGACTTTGTCTTAATTCTTCTTTCTTAGTTACGGATGCTTGCGAGAGGGGTTAATCATAAGTGGGATGCTTGTCCAAGTAAGGGCAGTACCCAAGCGTCGGTCCACCCACATATCAAACTATCAAAGTAACGAACACGAATCATATGAACATGATGAAACTAGCATGACAAAAATTCACGTGTGTCCTAGGGAGCGTTTTTCCTCCTATAAGACTTTGTCCAGGCTTGTCCCTTGCTACAATAGGGATTGGGCCACTTTGCTGCACCGTTGCTACTTTTGTTACTTGTTGCTTGCTACGAATCATCTCACCACACAATCACTTGTTACCGATAATTTCAATGCTTGCAGATATTTCCTTGCTGAAAACCACTTGTCAGATCCTTCTGCTCCTCGTTGGGTTCGACACTCTTACTTATCGAAAGGACTACGATTGATCCCCTATACTTGTGGGTCATAAAGACTCTTTTCTGGCGCCGTTGCCGGGGAGTGAAGCGCCTTTGGTAAGTGGAACTTGGTAAGGAAACATTCATATAGTGTGCTGAAATTTATTGTCAATTGTCACTATGGATACTAATCCTTTGAGGGGCTTGTTCGGGGTATCTTCACCTCGAACGGAAGAACAAAGAGTTGCTTTGAATTTTCTACTCCTCAACCTGCTGCACCTACTGAAAATATTTGCTTTGAATTTCCTTCGGGTATGCTTGAGAAACTGCTGGCTAATCCTTTTACACGAGATGGAACATCACATCCAGACTTGCATCTAATCTATGTAGATGAGGTTTGTGGTTTATTTAAGCTTGCAGGTGTGCCCAAGGATGAGGTCAAGAAGAAGGTCTTTCCTTTATATTTGAAGGATAAGGCATTGACATGGTATAGGCTATGTGATGATACTGGATCATGGGACTACAATTGGTTGAAATTGGAATTTCATCAAAAGTTTTATCATATGCATTTAGTACATCATGATGGGAATTATATTTATAATTTTTGGCCTCGTGACAGAGAAAGCATCGCTCAAGCTTGGGGGAGGCTTAAATAAATGCTATATTCATGCCCCAATCATGAGCTCTCGAGAGAAATTATCATTCGGAACTTCTATGCTCGGATTTCTCATGATGATCGTGCCATGCTTGACACTTCTTGTACCGCTTCTTTTATGAAGAGAGATATTGACTTCAAATGGAATTTATTGGGGAGAATTAAACGCAACTCTGAAGATTGGGAGCTTGAAGAAGGTAAGGAGTCAGGTATGAATTTCACGTTTGATTGCGTTAAATCCTTTGTTGAGACAAATACTTTTTGTGACTTTAGCGCTAAGTATGGACTTGACTCTGAGATAGTAGCTTCACTGTGTGAATCCTTTGCTGCTCATATTGATCTCCCCAAAGAGAAGTGGTTTAAATATCATCCTTCGTTAGAAGTCAATGTAGTTAAACCCACTCCAGTTGAAGAGAAAGTCATTGCCTATAATGATCCTATGGTACCCAGTGCTTACATTGAGAAACCACCTTTCCCTGTTAGGAAAAAGGATCATTCTAAAGCTTCAACTGTGATACGTAGAGGCTATATTAACACCTACACCCCCTGAGAAAATTAGAGTTTAACCTAGCATTGCTATTATCAAAGATCTTCTGTCTGAAGAAGTTGAGGGACATAATATTCACTTATGTGAAGATGCTGCTAGAATTGCTAAACCTCACGCTAGAGACAAACATAGGCGTGTTGTTGGCATGCCTGTGGTTTCTGTTAAGATAGGAGATCATTGTTATCATGGTTTATGTGACGTGGGTGCTAGTGTTAGTGCAATACCTCAATCCTTATACGATGAAATCAAAGATGAGATTGCACCTGTTGAGATAGAGCCCATTGATGTCACTACTCGGCTTGCCAATAGAGATACTATCTGCGCTGTGGGAATTGTTAGGGATGTTGAAGTCTTGTGTGGTAAAACGAAGTTTCCTGCTGATTTCCTCGTTCTTGCTACCGCACAAGATAGCTTTTGTCCCATCATATTTGGTAGACCTTTTCTCAATACTGTCAATGCTCATATTGATTGTGAGAAGCAAACTGTCACTGTTGGCTTTGAAGGTGTGTCACACGAGTTCAATTTCTCTAAGTTTGGTAGACAACCTCATGAAAAGGAGTTGCCTAGTAAGGATGAAACTATTGCCTTAGCCTCTATTGCCGTGCATCCTACTGATCCCTTAGTGCAATACTTGCTTGAGCATGAAAATGATATGCATATGGATGAAAGGGATGAGATAGATAGAGTTGTCTTAGAAAAATATCCTATCCTTAAGAATAATCTGCATGTTGAACTGTTTGGGGATCCACCCCACCAAAGGGTGATCCTGTGTTCGAGCTTAAACAGTTGCATGATACTCTTAAGTATGCCTATCTTGATGAAAAGGAGATATATCATGTTATTATTAGTGCTAGCCTCTCAGTGCATGAAGAAAAGAAGTTACTAAAAACTCGGAGGAAGCATCGTGCTGCTATTGGATATACTCTTGTAAGTGCATCTAGTGCCCCTTAGCGATTTTGGTGGATTGAAGACTTATAGGTTAAGTATCTAATGTGTTTTTAAGTGTACACAGGATCTATAAGTCATTGAGGAGTTTGAGATATTTGAAGAATATCGACCCCTAAAAATGTATGTCTTCAGTTGAAGAAATTGGTCTGAAGCTGAAGAAATGAATCGCGAAGAATTTACGATGAAATGGATATTCCTCATGAAGATATTGATATTGAGAAGATCGGTGGTTCCTGAAGAATATCGTTCTGAAGAAATTGAAGCGTGAAGATTTTCGTTTTCTGTTTTACTTTCTTCGCATTTGATGAATAGGAACACCGTACTGTTAAAGGGGGTCAAAGTAACACTATGGAATGGATTTCCTCATGATGCTCAACCCAAGCCAAATCCTACTAAAAGCCTCAAGTGAGGAATATGAGTAACATGAGGACTCTCACAGTTGAGAGTCCCGACCGTTTCGATAAGCCACGCCAAGTCACTGATCTTATCCACTCCAACGGTCATATTATTTAAGGGCATTAATGTCAAATCATGTCGGGATGCTCTCAGGCTATAAATAGCCGCCCCCCACAACCACTAGCTGGTTGGCTGCTCCGTTAGAAACTGACACTTGTCATAAGAGCAACCCAATTCCTCAGAGCTTTCGAGAGTAAATCATCAGTGAAGAAATACACCACCCACCGAAACCACAAACCAAACCTAGTGATTGAGCATCACTGAAGAAGTTGTTCCTGTGTGGGACTGAAGCCTTTTACCTTTGAGGACTGTGCATCCTCCAGACGGTTAGGCGTCATGGTCTAGAGCAATCCAGCAGTCAATTGTGGATCGCCGGGTGACCAAGTTTGTGAGGGTTTGGAAGTCTGCCCTGAAGACTTACCACGAGTGTTGGGCGAGGACTGTGTGTCCTTAGCTCAAGGAGAATACAGTAGGGACTGTGTGTCCCGGGACTGGGTGTCCTTTGGTTTAAATACCAAGCCGCTCCAAACCAGATGTACAACTGTCACAGCAGTTGGAACTGGGTCATCAACAACAGTCTTCACCAAGAATCGGGTTCTAATTCCTCAACTCTTTACATTCTCTGTATTATGTGTTGATGACTTTCACTGTGACTGTTTGAAGAATTTGCTGAAGACTTTCTCTGAATTTCCTCAACCCCAAATTCTTCACTTGAGTAAATCATCATCTGTATTCTGCGTGCCTGCTTGCTGTGCAATCTGTTTTCATAATCTTCACTCTGTAATGCTGATATTGTGAACGATTGCACAACTGATCCTTAACTGTTTCCGCTGTAAGTTAGTCATCAGTGAGGAATTTCCTCAAAAGGAATTTCCTCAGTGATGAAATTCTAAAAATCTCCTATTCACCCCCCCCCCCCTCTAGTCGATATAACGCACTTTCAATTGATATCAGAGCAAGGTACTCCCTTGTTCTGTGTGATTTTGGTTTAACCACCTGGAGTTTTAGTTATGTCGACTGCAGGCATGTTTAAGGTGACTGCAGCATGTCCTACCTACGAGGGAAAGAACTTTCCCTTCTGTAAGAACAAAATGCAAATGCATCTACAAGCTATAGACAATGATCTCTGGTATATTGTGGAAAATGGTGTCCCCATCATTTCTGCTAGTGTCACTGCAGCTGATGTGAAGAAATTCAAGCAACTCGATTCTCAAGCGAAGAACATCATCTGTGGTCATCTGAGCCCTCGCCAGTTTGGAAGAGTAAGTGCCTTAGGCTCTGCAACACTGATCTGGGAGAGACTGTGCAAGGTAAATGAAGGAGTATCAACCCAACGCGACTCTCGTGTTGATATTCTTCGCAATCTCTTCAATCGCTTCAAGAGACATGACAATGAAAGCTGTCAAGACACCTTTGATCGCCTCACTGACATATCAAATGAACTGCAAGCACTAGGAGCTCGAGACATCACTGATCACGAAGTTGCGAAGAAACTGCTGAGATCTTTGGATTCTTCATTTGACACTTTAGTTCTGATGATTCAAGAAAGACCAGACTACAAGATGCTAGATCCTGCTGATATCCTCGAAAGGCTAAATACTCATGAATTCCAGCTAGAAGAAAAGAGAGATCTATATGGACAAAGCTATTCCAGACCACGTGCACTGAAGGCAAAAGCAATTTCCTCATCTGAAGAAGAAGACACAGATGACAGCAACTGTGACCCTGAAGAATTTGGTCAGGAACTTGCAATGCTTGTGAGGAAATTCCAGAGATTTACACGACGAGGCCAGTTCGGTAAATCATCAAGAAGAGACATGAGGAAATCAGAATCTGCATCTGAGGACTACAAGAGACGGACCTGTCACAAGTGCAAGAAATCAGGTCATTACATTGCTGATTGTCCTCGCTGGGGAAAGGAATCAAAGAAGAAGAAATACAAGGATGGCAGTTCTGATGACTCAAAGAAGAAAAAGAAATCTTCAAAATCCTCATCTTCAAAGTCCTCCTCACACAAGAAGACTAGCTTGAGAAAGGCTCGGGCACTTATTGGCAAGGAAATGGATTCCGAGGCTGAATCAGAAGAATGTAATGATGAAGAAGGCTCTGGAGAAGATTCGGAATCCGGACAGGCTAGTCTTGCACTAGCAACCAATTTCGTCAGCAAGTCAATCTTCAATCATGAAGAAAATGAGTGCACCATCCATACTGATGACTATGCTAATGACTTCGCTCCAACCTATTGCTTCATGGCAAAAGGTTCAAAGGTATCACATAATGCCTCCTCATCTGATTCAAGTGACTGTGAACATGATGATTACAAAAAACCCAGTTACAGTAAACTTGCCATCATTGCCACTAAACAACAAACTGCTCTGGAAAAGCTTCAAAAACTGCTAGACAAAAGTGATGATCTGTTGAATGATGAAATGAATCTTAATCAAATCCTCGCTGATGACATGAAAAATCTTCAGTCTAGATTTGATATTCTTCAGGATCGTTATGATACACTCCTCACTGATCATGAGAAGCTTTCCTACGAATTTCTTCAAAGGAAGCTTGATCTTGAGAAGCTGAGGATGTCTTATGATGATCTTCGTACGGAAAATGATTCATTACTAGCTCAACAGATCAGCGCTAGTCAAGTTGAATTTATTCCTCCATGTCTTAAATGCATTGATCGTGAAACTGCTAATTCTTCACCAAAATCTTCAAATGCTACCACTGCTACAAATTCTTCAACTGCACCTGTTGTGTTTATTTCCTCACTTGAGGAAAACACAAATGTCACTGATGAAAATGCAGGGTTGAAGGAATTGTACTTGACAGGCATGTACAAAAGCCTCAAAGGACATCAAATCCTTTGTGATGTGCTCAAAAAGCAGATCTTGAACAGGAACCCGAGGAAAGAAGGAATTGCCTTTGAGAGGAAACTGAATGCTGATGGATCTTATTGGAAACCTGAGCAGTATCCCAAAACCTCATGGGTTGCTGCTACTGGGCCTCCTTTTGATCCATCTAATCTAACTGGCTTCTCATGTGAATTATCCTATTCCTCTAATGAGTCATTTGATTCTAACTATAAACTGTTCAAAAATCAATCTGGTGAAGTATTTGCTCGATATGTTGGAACTAACTGCAGGAATGGCCCTCCTCTGAGGAAAATCTGGGTTCCCAAAAGTTGTCTTGAAAATCTTCAAGTGAATGTCCTCATGACATCACCTCTGAAGAATCTGAACCCCAGATCAAATTCCTCAGGAGGACCAAAGTCTTCAAGAGGATCAAAATCCTCAACTGGTCAAAACTATGCTCATACCCGTGCTTATGCGTCTAACATGCAGGGAAACTACAAGGAATATGATTATGAGCGCTATTCTTCAAATCATTATGTTCATAAATCCTCAAACAGTTCTCTGCATACTCATATGAGTACTTTAACCCCCCTACTATTAAGAGAAGTGCATTAGCTTCAATGCCACCTTTCTCATATGGTGCTCGCAGGATGATGAACGCTTTGCCACCCCTTCATATGTGGGTGGTGAAGAAATCAAACTAATCACTTCTGCAGGTCAGGTCTCCAGATGAAAATCATCATCTGAAGAATTTGCTGGAGACCTGAGGAAATGCTTGACAGGACGCAAGCTAATGATTGATGAAATAGAAATATTTCACACGTCCTTACATTTCTGTTATGATAAAATCACTTAACTGATGAAATTAGTATCATATTCTTCAAACTTGAAGCATATGAGATGGTAAGCTGTACCAATTCATCTGCAGGATGACAAACCCAAAAATACTGAGTGGGTTCTCGATAGTGGCTGCACACATCACATGACTGGTGATAAAATCCTACTGATGAATATGCCACTAACTCCATCACCTCTGAAGCAAATCACATATGCTGATAAAGGTAAAAGCAAGGTATTGGGACTTGGCAAAGTAGCTATTTCCAAGGATAGGCATATGGACAAAGTGATGCTTGTTGAATCCCTTGGTTTTAACCTCATGTCAGTCTCGATGCTTTGTGATCTTGATATGATTGTTATATTTGGTAGATATAGATCTGTAGTTATCATGGAATCTGACAGATCCAAAGTCTTCGAAGGTGTAAGAAGAGGGGATTTGTACATTGTTGACTTCTCTACAGGTCCTCAACCAGCCACTTGCTTATTAGCAAAAACCTCAGAAGGATGGCTGTGGCACCGAAGACTAGGTCATGCAGGCATGAGGAATTTGCACACACTTGCAAAGTAGAAGCATGTCATTGGCATCGAATCAGTCAAATTCCTCAAGGATCATCTATGTGGTGCTTGTGAATCTGGGAAAATGACCAGATCCAAGCATCCCTCCAAAACCATCATGACCACTACACGTCCATTCGAATTGCTTCATATGGATTTATTTGGACCTACTCACTATGCAACACTAACCAATGCAGCATCTCTATATGGCTTTTGTCATAGTTGATGATTATTCCAGATACACCTGGGTGCATATCATAGTGTATAAAACCGAAGTGCAGGAAATCTTCAAACGATTTTCTTCAAGGGCCTCGACGAACTTCGGCATCAAGATCAAACATATTAGGAGTGATAATGGAACCGAGTTCAAAAACACTGGTCTTGATGATTATCTTGATGAACTTGGTATTACTCACGAATTGTCTGCTCCTTATACTCCTCAGCAGAATGGTGTCGTCGAAAGAAAGAACAGGACTCTGGTTGAAATGGCAAGAACTATGCTTGAAGAATATCAGACTCCTCGTCGCTTCTGGCCTGAAGCAATCAACACTGCATGTCATATCATCAACAGGGTATATCTTCACAAATTCCTCAAGAAAACCTCATATGAACTCCTCACTGACAAGAAACCCAATGTAAGTTATTTCAAAGTCTTCGGTGCAAAATGCTGGATTAGAGATCCTCATCATAGCTCAAAATTTGCACCTAAGGCACATGAAGGTTTTATGCTCGGTTACGGAAAGGACTCGCACACCTACAGAGTCTTCAACAACTATCACAACAAATTTGTTGAGACTGTAGATGTGCGGTTCGATGAAACTAATGGCTCGCAAAGAGAGCAATTGCCTTCTGATCCAGATAAGCTGTCTCCTGAGGAAGCAATAAAGCTTAAACCTACTAAAGACATTGTTCCCACTGAGGAAATTGGTGAAGAAACAATCCCCATCGCTGATGAAAGACAAGAAGATGTTCCTGAGGAAATTGCAACAACACCACTTCCTCTGCCCAAGCAAAATCCTCAACCAGCACATCCGAGGATTGCAAATGAAGTAGAACTTGACAAAATCCTCAACGACATCAACGCGCCAGGTCCTCTCACTCGCTCAAAAGCTTCACACTTAGTTAACTTTTGTGGGCATTTCTCTTTTGTATCTATCACAGAACCCTCAAAAGTAGCTGAGGCTTTTCTGGAACCGGAGTGGATCCAAGCCATGCAAGACGAACTTCTTCAATTCAAGCTGAATGACGTATGGGAGCTCGTCAAACGACCAGACCCTCGCAAGCATAACATCATCGGCACCAAGTGGATTTTCCGAAACAAGCAAGATGAGGACGGTCAAGTGGTGAGGAACAAGGCACGACTTGTAGCCCAAGGCTACACCCAGGTTGAAGGAATAGATTTCGATGAAACTTTTGCACCTGTTGCTAGACTTGAAGCTATTAGAATACTACTTGCTTATGCTAATCATCATAACATCACCTTATATCAAATGGATGTGAAAAGTGCATTCCTCAATGGTAAGCTTGAGGAAGAAGTATATGTTGCTCAGCCTCCAGGTTTTGAGGACCCAAAGAATCCAGACAAAGTCTTCAGACTCAAAAAGGCTCTGTATGGCCTCAAGCAAGCCCCTCGGGCATGGTATGATACATTGAAGGAATTCCTCATGAAGAAAGGCTTCAAACCTGGTTCACTCGATCCAACTCTTTTCACAAAATCCTATGATAATGAGCTGTTTGTATGTCAAATATATGTTGATGATATCATATTTGGTTGTACTGACAAAAGATACAGTGATGAATTTAACTACATGATGAGTGAAGAATATCAGATGTCCATGATGGGGGAGCTGAAATTCTTCTTAGGTCTTCAAATTCGTCAACAAAGCAATGGAATCTTCATATCACAGGAGAAATACCTCAAGGATGTTCTGAGGAAATTCGACATGCACGAATGCAAAGGTGCCAAGACTCCGATGCCTACCAACGGCCACCTCGGCACTGATGAAAATGGTAAAGATTTCGATCAGCGGGTATACCGTTCTATGATTGGCTCCTTATTGTATCTATGTGCATCTAGGCCAGATATAATGCTTAGTGTTTGCATGTGTGCACGTTTTCAAGCAAAACCGAAGGAATCACACCATAAGGCTGTGAAACATATTCTTCGATACTTAGCTCACACACCAACACTAGGATTATGGTATCCCAAGGGCTCCAATCTTCATCTGGTAGGCTATTCTGATTCAGACTATGCTGGTGATCGTGTGGATCGCAAGTCAACTTCTGGCACATGCCATTTCCTCGGAAGATCACTAGTTTGCTGGTCCTCAAAGAAGCAGAACTGCGTATCACTCTCCACTGCCGAAGCTGAGTACATTGCTGCTGGTTCTTGCTGTGCTCAATTACTATGGATGAAGCAAACCCTCAAGGACTACGGCATCAACATGAAGAATGTGCCTCTCTACTGTGACAATGAGAGTGCTATCAAGATTGCCTATAACCCAGTACAGCACTCGAAGACCAAGCACATCCAGATTCGTCATCATTTTCTTAGGGATCATGTCCTCAAGGGCAATATCCTCATCGACCATGTGAAGACTGATGATCAACTGGCTGATATCTTCACTAAGCCCTTGGATGAGAAAAGGTTTTGCAAGTTGCAGTGTGAGCTAAATATCTTAGAGTCTTCAAATGTTTTGTAAAAACATGCACACATCCTAACACTGATGCAAAGTTGATGACTTATATGTGCAACACATGATGAAACGATTTTCTTCAACCGATGAAGAAAGTCACTCTGAATGTGAAGAAATTAACGAAGAAATTGATTCTCAGAGCCCTACAACAATTGTACGCGGTGTCTGTAATCAACATTCTTATATGGTGGGCAACGCCACCGCACAATGTGAAATTCCTCAAGTTGATTTTCTTCAAATGATCAAATTCTTCACAATGCATTTTTCTTCAAAACAGTTGTTCTTCATTGTGATGATCTATTGCAAAATCTTCAAAAACACTTGATGACTTTCATTTGCCTAGGTAGAATGTGATTTCTAGTCCTCAACAGCATTCACTTATTGCTATTTCTTCAAGTTGATGTTTCTGCTAAGTGAATGTGATCGGACCCTATTTTCCCTCTATGCTATACTTATCCAGTCTATTCAATTCTTCATATGCGTTCTACTTGAAACTTTGTTCAAAATCCTCACTGCATCCTTGCCAGCTGATGATTTTGTAACGAAAATCCTCAAATCTTCGAAAAATTGTTTTCTTCAAAGGAACAGTAACTGAACCCCCACTTCCCACGATTGGATAGCCACGATCTCCACTATCTCCACCGCATCGTACGGGAGCTACACGTGTCCTGCGGAGACGTAGAGGCAAGGGCTATTCGGTCCGAAACTTTCGCGCCAAACAGTAACTTTCGGGCTATAAATATGTCCTTAACCCCCTCGGTATCATCTTCTTCGCCTCATCGCTCTCCTGCCACAGCACACCGAACCCTAGCGCCACCGCTGGTACTCTTGTCGCCGGCAAGGAAGAGCTTCACTGCCTCAACCTTCTCGCCGCCAGGATCACGCCGGAGACGGAACATCTACGTCTGCCGTCGCCGTAGATGTCCTCTGCTGCCAAGTTAGGGTGCATTGGACACTTGACCGAAGAACCTCTCCAACACCACCTTTTTGTGTTCTTCGTTCGCACCTTCCAGGGTAATTATATCCCATTTTTACAACAGATTACATCTAAAATTTTACCTCTCCCTTGTGAAATCTGTTTTTCTTCAAGATACGATGCGCACATGATTCCTCAAACACTATCCATCACCACAATCATTGATGAACTAGCTAAGCATCTAAGATTTTCACGAGATTCCTCAATTGTGCGAATTTTCGGATCTGTACAACTCTGGAACCCAAGAACAGAATGCTTAAGCAAATTCCTCAACCACTGGTTATATTCCTCAAACTGTCAAACTTTTCCTTTTTCTTCAAATCTGAGAACGCATATGACCTCTCGAAATTCCTCGCAACTATACTCTGTTCACAGGTACACACATGTCAGCTGATGAATCTCTCGGTTCTCATCACATTAACTCATTTGCAGCGTTTCTGGAAGAAACTCTTCAAGGCTCATCAGAATCCTCAAGAGTTCAAAATCCTCAGATAGTTCCTCGTCTGAAGAAAATGGAGGAAGAAAGGAAACAGAGGGGAGGAAAGAAACTAGAGCAGAACACAACTGTGGACATTCCTGATGACATATACCTAGACTACTGCACGCCTGATGATGAACCTGAGACTATGCCTAAAAGAAAGATTAGGCTGTAGAAAATTGAACGCAGATGGGCAAAGGAGTGAAAGGAGTACAGGTTTGTGACTCCAAAGTATGCGAAGAAATTCGCCTTGAAGCCTCCTGGCAAAAGGGCCCCACTTGAGGATCATCAAGTTGCTCATCCCTCAAGTCTCATGACACTTGATGACTACCCAGAGGAAAAAGAAAGACATCTGGCCAAGCTCAAGAAGCAAGCAGAAACAGCAGTGAAGAAATTTCATGAATCTTCAGCTGCTGCCTCCGGTGCTGCTCATTCCTCAGCAGCAGAAACCTCAGGCTCCGAGATTCCTCAACCAAAGTCTGTGCCAGCAAAGGCAAAAGCTTCAAAACCTCAAGAAAAGTTTGCACAGGCTTCAGTCACCAAACCCTCAGCTCCAAAACCCTCGATTCCAAAACCGTCCACACCAAAACCATCAGCGCCAAAACCCTCAACACCAATCGCATCCACACCAAAGTCCTCAGCTCCACCTCCAAAGCCAGTACAGAAGAAAGTCGTGAAGACTACGACTGCCAGCTCCAGCTCCTCACTCCCAGCTGCAACTAGCTCGGAGACAAAGTCTTCAACTCCCCATGTGAAGACTTTGGCTACTACTGAACCTGCACCTCTGCCCAGCCCAAGCAAAATCATCACAGTCCCGTCTGCATCAGAGGGAAGTGAAGAATATGATGATGAAACTCTGGAAGCCATCATCGGGAACAAACAAGAAAGGGTAGCACAAGCATCAGGCAGTGCTATTCCTCTGGCGATGGACCCCATGGTCCTCCTCGATTTCATCAATGTGTGGTATGAAGACCCAAACACACCCATTGATGATTTGAAACTTCCTCCTGGTGTCAGCCACATGGTGGCTACTTTCATAAACGAAGCCAAGTGGAAGGAACAGAAGGCCAAGCAGGCAAAGATTGCAAAGGCCAGAAAGGAGAAATTCCTCAGGCAAAATGTTCTCAAACTGACGCCTGAAGCATTGGTGTCCACCCAGGCAGAACTGCAAGTCTTGACTGACAAGTGTGAGAAACTGTCAGATCGAACAAGCATCAAAAGCAATTTCATCAAGCTAGCCACTAGTGCTGTTGATGACTACAACAGACGTCACCCCCTACCAGCACCAACTCCTCAGCCCCTGGTTGAACAGCCAAAAGATGCATCTCCTGTTGAGGAGGAAATTCCTCAAGCTGAGGAACAATACCAAGAGCGCCGTGCTGATGAGCCGGCCATTGAAGAAATCATCACTGAGACCGCTCCTGATGAAACTGCTACCGATCCAGCTGCTTCACCAAAGCAGGCTGATGACTATGTTCCAGCTGGTTCCTCACTGCCAGCTGAAGAATCTGTTAAGAATACACCTTCCGCAAAAACATCAAAGGTGAAGAAGTTAATCCCGTCTGCATCAGACGCGAAAAAGACAAGGGTTGCTGAGAAGGAAGCGAAGAAGAGAAAAGCTTCCTCAGCAGAAGAAAAGATTGAGGCAAAACGCCTCAAGGGAATTGAAGAATCTGCCCCACTGGACCCGGTGCCTCTTAATGTTGCACCCTCATTTGAAATGGTCGTCGTTGGTGACCACACTACGAGGGCAGATGAGGAAATGAAGGATGCTGCCTCTGAGGAGCATACTGATGAGGAAATACAGATTGATGACAGTCCTCAACCTCATATTCCTTAGAAAGAGACTACTGAAGCCTCAACTGCAGCAGCTGATGAATCTGCTTCTGCCACAAAGTCAGCTGATGAAAATCAAGCTGAAGAAAATGTCCAGTCTGAGCAGGCTCCTCCCACTGAACAAGCTGATCAAACTCCTCAAGATGAGAAGGATGAAGAAATTCCTCAGCCTGATGCTCAGCTAGAACAAGAAATTCCTCATCCTGAGGAAACTGCTGAAGAAAATGTTCCCGCCCCTGACAATGAATTCATTGTCCTCAACCTAGAATCTGCCATGGTTGTTTCCCCTCCCATTCCTCAGCACAATCTCAATCCAGTTCAGCGCCTGCCATTCTCGAAGAGGCCAAAGTTTTAGAAAGAGAATTTCTTTGAGGAACGTATGTATTTCATCGGAGAGAATCCTTATGACAAGCCTCAAATGAGGCATCTGAAGTTTTGGACAAGGACGCAGATGAACTACTATGCTTCTGTGCTCTGTGGCCGCAACAAGATATTCCAGCACAGGCACATTCCTCATGCTGACCTTGAAGAAATTCCCTGCATGGAACCAGTCCTCAGTGTACTACATGATGCAGGTTTGCTCCCTATGTGCTCCGACATATCAGATTGGAATAGTGAGCTAATTCTTCAGTTCTATTCAACTCTGCACATCTCGGGCAATGCTGATGACATCAACACTTGGGTGTTCGACTGGATGACCCAAAATACTCACTACAAGGCTCCAGCGTCTGAACTCCTCAGAGAACTGCCCGTACCAATTCCTTCAGAAGGGGCAGTGAAGCTCTATGGTGAGCGTGAGCTGCCAAATGGAATGATGGAAGTCCTCATGAAGCCTTTGGCTGCAGGAAAACCCTCAAGAACCACATTCCTCGTCCATGAGCTAAAGTACACACCACGGTCTGTCTACCGCATTCTCTGCAGTGTGCTAGCGCCAATCAAAGGCCATGATGATGACGAAGATGTCTTCTTGAGGACTTTGGCTGACAATGCAATGTGCCCCTATGATCACAAAATCTATGCACCATGGATCATGAGATTCCTCAGGACAAGGACAGGCATCAACTTTCACGCAGATTTCCAGAACCATGTTGGTTATATGCCTCCTATCCGGGTAAACAAGAAGACTTTCGAGCCCATTGAGGGAAAAGGAAAGTCTGTGATTGATGAAGGAAACAGGCCCCTTGATGGCCAGTTCAAAGAACCAGATGCATATTCCTCATGGGACGACACTGAGACTCGTCCGCCAAGCCCAGTTCCTCCTCGCGTGCTAACCACCAGAGAACTTCTTCTCAGTCTTCATCAGAAGGTGGATCACAACCACAAATGGGTCAAACGCCAGTTTGGTGCCATTGTGAAAACCCTCACTGAGACACATAACAGTGTGAAGCTAAATCATCACTATCTGCATGAGGTTTTTGATCGCACCTGGGCTACCCTTGCACATCTGAAGACCCAAACTGAGCTTGAAGAATTGAACTTTGAGCAGGACTTTGACTGGTCGTGGCCTCCCAAGAAGAAGTTCAGGCCCATTCCAGTGCCAGATCTTGAAGACAGTTCCTTCTCTTCCTTCCGCACCGCCGAATCTGATGAGGAACAACTTGACACCGCGACTGGCCCAAGGAAGAAGACTACACCCAAGAAGCGCCAAGGATCTTCCTCAACTGCAAAGCAATGAAATCTTCACGGGTGTTAGTCCTCAGTTTGTCCCTTTTTGTCCATTGATGACAAAGGGGGAGAAACTTGAGAGTTAGTCTTCAAACGGGATTTATTTTTGGGGCTTATGAACTATATTTAAGTTACAAACTCTTGGCTCTTCTGAAGTTTTTATGTAATGAGTTGTAACTTAAGCCCGATGATACTCTGACGCTTTTGAACGTTTTTCTTCGCATGCTTATTCCTCAAGTTTTAATGCACGCATGCTGAAATTCGTCAGATACCACTTGCCATCATGCATCCTCATTCTCTTCATATGATATGTTATATGTATGCATGATTTACAAGATTCAGGGGGAGATCTCCATGATATAAATCATCAATGTGCATATGCTATAAAAGCAAAATCCTCAAGGTATGCACATCTTCAGGGGGAGTCTCTGTGAATTTTGTTTTCAAATTCCTCAAATGAGTATTTACACTTCATATTTTTGATCCCTGTTGAAGACTTAACCTAATTGTCATCAACCACCAAAAAGGGGGAGATTGTAAGTGCATCTAGTGCCCCTTAGTGATTTTGGTGGATTGAAGACTTATAGGTTAAGTATCTAATGTGTTTTTAAGTGTACACAGGATCTATAAGTCATTGAGGAGTTTGAGATATTTGAAGAATATCGACCCCTAAAAATGTATGTCTTCAGTTGAAGAAATTGGTCTGAAGCTGAAGAAATGAATCGCGAAGAATTTACGATGAAATGGATATTCCTCATGAAGATATTGATATTGAGAAGATCGGTGGTTCCTGAAGAATATCGTTCTGAAGAAATTGAAGCGTGAAGATTTTCGTTTTCTGTTTTACTTTCTTTGCATTTGATGAATAGGAACACCGTACTGTTAAAGGGGGTCAAAGTAACACTATGGAATGGATTTCCTCATGATGCTCAACCCAAGCCAAATCCTACTAAAAGCCTCAAGTGAGGAATATGAGTAACATGAGGACTCTCACAGTTGAGAGTCCCGACCGTTTCGATAAGCCACGCCAAGTCACTGATCTTATCCACTCCAACGGTCATATTATTTAAGGGCATTAATGTCAAATCATGTCGGGATGCTCCCAGGCTATAAATAGCCGCCCCCCACAACCACTAGCTGGTTGGATGCTCCGTTAGAAACTGACACTTGTCATAAGAGCAACCCAATTCCTCAGAGCTTTCGAGAGTAAATCATCAGTGAGGAAATACACCACCACCGAAACCACAAACCAAACCTAGTGATTGAGCATCACTGAAGAAGTTGTTCCTGTGTGGGACTGAAGCCTTTTACCTTTGAGGACTGTGCATCCTCCAGACGGTTAGGCGTCATGGTCTAGAGAAATCCAGCAGTCAATTGTGGATCGCCGGGTGACCAAGTTTGTGAGGGTTTGGAAGTTTGCCCTGAAGACTTACCAGGAGTGTTGGGCGAGGACTGTGTGTCCTTAGCTCAAGGAGAATACGGTAGGGACTGTGTGTCCCGGGACTGGGTGTCCTTTGGTTTAAATACCAAGCCGCTCCAAACCATATGTACAACTGTCACAGCAGTTGGAACTGGGTCATCAACAACAGTCTTCACCAAGAATCGGGTTCTAATTCCTCAACTCTTTACATTCTCTGTATTATGTGTTGATGACTTTCACTGTGACTGTTTGAAGAATTTGCTGAAGACTTTCTCTGAATTTCCTCAACCCCAAATTCTTCACTTGAGTAAATCATCATCTGTATTCTGCGTGCGTGCTTGCTGTGCAATCTGTTTTCATAATCTTCACTCTGTAATGCTGCTATTGTGAACGATTGCACAACTGATCCTTAACTGTTTCCGCTGTAAGTTAGTCATCAGTGAGGAATTTCCTCAAAAGGAATTTCCTCAGTGATGAAATTCTAAAAATCTCCTATTCACCCCCCTCTAGTCGATATAACGCACTTTCAACTCTTGATGATCTTAAGGGCATTAGTCCTACTCTATGCCAACACAAGATTAAAACTGATCCTGACTTCAAACCAGTTGCTGATTATCAAAGGAGATTAAATCCTAAGATAAAAGAAGTAGTGAGAAAAGAAATACTAAAGCTCCTGGAAGCAGGTATCATCTATCCTGTTGCTCATAGCGATTGGGTGAGCCCGGTGCATTGCGTCCCTAAGAAGGGAGACATTACCGTTGTCCCTAATGATAAGGATGAATTGATCCCACAGAGGATTATTAATGGCTATAGGATGGTGATTGATTTTAGGAAATTGAATAAAGCCACTAGGAAAGATCATTACCCTTTGCCTTTTATCGACCAAATGCTAGAAAGACTGTCTAAACACACACACTTCTGCTTTCTAGACGGTTATTTTGGTTTCTCCCAAATACCAGTTGCACAATCTGATCAGGAGAAAACCACTTTCACCTGCCCTTTCGGTACCTTTGCTTATAGACGTATGCCTTTTGTCTTATGTAATACACCTGCCACCTTTCAAAGATGTATGATGGCTATATTCTCTGACTTTTGTGAAAATATTGTTGAGGTTTTCATGGATGACTTCTCCGTTTACGGGTCTTCCTTTGATGATTGCCTCAGCAACCTTGATCGAGTCTTACAGAGATGTAAAGACACCAATCTTGTCTTGAATTGGGAGAAGTGCCACTTTATGGTTAATGAAGGCATCGTCTTTGGACATAAAATTTCTGAAAGAGGTATTGAAGTCGAATCCGATTCAACTAAAATTTCTGAAAGAGGCATCGTCCTCGGTCAAATCCGATTCAACTAAAGTTGGAGAAACCGACACTTGCCAGTCATCTTTGAGCAAAGGGGGTTACTCGTAACGATGAAACCAGTCTCTCGTAAGCGTATGAGTAATGTCGGTCGAAGCCGCTTCAATCCAACAATACCGCGGAATCAAGAAAAGACTAAGGAGGGCAGCAAAACGCACATCACCGCCCACAAAAACTTTTGTGTTCTACTCGAGAAGACATCTACGCATGAACCTAGCTCATGATGCCACTGATGGGGAACGTCGCATGGGAAACAAAAATTTTCCTACGCGCACGAAGACCTATCATGGTGATGTCCATCTACGAGAGGGGATGAGTGATCTACATACCCTTGTAGATCGTACAGCAGAAGCGTTAGAGAACGCGGTTGATGTAGTGGAACGTCCTCACGTCCCTCGATCCGCCCCGCGAACAATCCCGCGATCAGTCCCACGATCTAGTACCGAACGGACGGCACCTCCGCGTTCAGCACACGTACAGCTCGACGGTGATCTCGGCCTTCTTGATCCAGCAAGAGAGACGGAGAGGTAGAAGAGTTCTCCGGCAGCGTGACGGCGCTCCGGAGGTTGGTGATGACCTTGTCTCAGCAGGGCTCCGCCCGAGCTCCGCAGGAACGCGATCTAGAGGAAAAACCGTGGAGGTATGTGGTCGGGCTGCCGTGGAAAAGTCGTCTCAAATCAGCCCTAAAACCTCCGTATATATAGGTGGGAGGGAGGGGGGCCTTGCCTTGGGGTCCAAGGACCCTCAAGGGGTCAGCCGAGCCAAGGGGGAGGACTCTCCCCCCCCAAACCGAGTTGGACTAGGTTTGGTGGGAGGGAGTCCCCCTCCCTTCCCACCTCCTCCCTCTTTTTTTTTCTTTTCCTTTGATTTCTTATCCTTGGCGCATAGGCCCCTTTGGGGCTGTCCCACCAGCCCACTAAGGGCTGGTGCGCCACCCTTATGGCCTATGGGCTTCCCCGGGGTGGGTTGCCCCCCCCCGGTGAACTCCCGGAACCCATTCGTCATTCCCGGTACATTCCCGGTAACTCCGAAAACCTTCCGGTAATCAAATGAGGTCATCCTATATATCAATCTTCGTTTCCGGACCATTCCGGAAACCCTCGTGACGTCCTTGATCTCATCCGGGACTCCGAACAACATTCGGTAACCAACCATATAACTCAAATACGCATAAAACAACGTCGAACCTTAAGTGTGCAGACCCTGCGGGTTCGAGAACTATGTAGACATGACCCGAGAGACTCCTCGGTCAATATCCAATAGTGGGACCTGGATGCCCATATTGGATCCTACATATTCTTCGAAGATCTTATCGTTTGAACCTCAGTGCCAAGGATTCATATAATCCCGTATGTCATTCCCTTTGTCCTTCGGTATGTTACTTGCCCGAGATTCGATCGTCAGTATCCGCATACCTATTTCAATCTCGTTTACCGGCAAGTCTCTTTACTCGTTCCGTAATACAAGATCCCGCAACTTACACTAAGTTACATTGCTTGCAAGGCTTGTGTGTGATGTTGTATTACCGAGTGGGCCCCGAGATACCTCTCCGTCACACGGAGTGACAAATCCCAGTCTTGATCCATACTAACTCAACTAACACCTTCGAAGATACCTGTAGAGCATCTTTATAGTCACCCAGTTACGTTGCGACGTTTGATACACACAAAGCATTCCTCCGGTGTCAGTGAGTTATATGATCTCATGGTCATAGGAATAAATACTTGACACGCAGAAAACAGTAGCAACAAAATGACACGATCAACATGCTACGTCTATTAGTTTGGGTCTAGTCCATCACGTGATTCTCCCAATGACGTGATCCAGTTATCAAGCAACAACACCTTGTTCATAATCAGAAGACACTGACTATCATTGATCAACTGGCTAGCCAACTAGAGGCATGCTAGGGACGGTGTTTTGTCTATGTATCCACACATGTAAATGAGTCTTCATTCAATACAATTATAGCCTGGATAATAAACTATTATCTTGATACAGGAATTATAATAATAACTATACATTTATTATTGCCTCTAGGGCATAATTCCAACAGTCTCCCACTTGCACTAGAGTCAATAATCTAGCCCTCACATCACCATGTGAATTACATTGTAATAAATCTAACACCCATACAGTTCTGGTGTCGATCATGTTTTGGCCGTGGAAGAGGTTTAGTCAGCGGATCTGCTACATTCAGATCCGTGTGCACTTTGCATATATTCACGTCCTCTTCCCCGACGTAGTCGCGGATGAGGTTGAAGCGTCGTTTGATGTGTCTGGTCTTCTTGTGAAACCGTGGTTCCTTTGCTAAGGCAATGGCACTAGTGTTGTCACAGAACAAGGTTATTGGATTCAGTGCGCTTGGCACCACTCCAAGATCCGTCATGAACTGCTTCATCCAGACACCCTCCTTAGCCGCCTCAGAGGCAGCCATGTACTCCGCTTCACATGTAGAATCTGCTACGATGCTTTGCTTGGAACTGCACCAGCTTAATGCACCCCCATTAAGAATAAATACGTATCCGGTTTGCGACTTAGAGTCGTCCGGATCTGTGTCAAAGCTTGCATCGACGTAACCTTTTACGGCGAGCTCTTCATCACCTCCATACACGAGAAACATCTCCTTAGTCCTTTTCAGGTACTTCAGGATATTCTTGACCGTTGTCCAGTGATCCACTCCTGGATTACTCTGGAACCTACCTGCCATACTTATGGCCAGGCTAACATCCGGTCTAGTGCACAACATTGCATACATGATAGAACCTATGGCTGAAGCATAGGGGACGGAGCGCATATGCTCTCTATCTTCATCAGTTGCTGGGCACTGAGTCTTACTCAATCTCGTACCTTGTAAAACTGGCAAGAACCCTTTCTTGGACTGTTCCATTTTGAACCTCTTCAAAACTTTATCAAGGTATGTGCTTTGTGAAAGTCCTATCAGGCGTTTTGATCTATCCCTATAGATCTTAATGCCTAGAATGTAAGCAGCTTCTCCTAGGTCCTTCATAGAGAAACTTTTATTCAAGTAACCTTTTATGCTTTCCAAAAGCTCTACGTTGTTTCCAATCAGTAATATGTCATCCACATATAATATTAGAAACGCCACAGAGCTCCCACTCACTTTCTTGTAAATACAAGATTCTCCAACCACTTGTATAAACCCAAATGCTTTGATCACCTCATCAAAGCGTTTGTTCCAACTCCGAGATGCTTGCACCAGTCCATAAATGGATCGCTGGAGCTTGCACACCTTGTCAGCATTTTTAGGATCGACAAAACCTTCGGGTTGCATCATATACAACTCTTCCTTAAGGAAACCGTTAAGGAACGTCGTTTTGACATCCATCTGCTAGATTTCATAATCGAAAAATGCAGCTATTGCTAACATGATTCTGACGGACTTAAGCATCGCTACGGGTGAGAAAGTCTCATCGTAGTCAAGTCCTGGAACTTGTGAAAAACCCTTTGCCACAAGTCGAGCTTTATAAACGGTCACATTACCGTCAGCGTCCGTCTTCTTCTTAAAGATCCATTTGTTCTGAATAGCCTTGCGGCCCTCAGGCAGTATCTCCAAAGTCCACACTTTGTTCTCATACATGGATCCTATCTCGGATTTCATGGCTTCTAGCCATTTGTTGGAATCTGGGCCCACCATTGCTTCTTCATAATTTGCAGGTTCATTGTTGTCTAACAACATGATTGATAAGACGGGATTACCGTACCACTCTGGAGCAGCGCGTGATCTCGTCGACCTGCGTGGTTCAACAGAAACTTGAACTGGAGTTTCATGATCATCATCATTAACTTCCTCCTCAACCGGCGTCGCAACGACAGAGGTTTCCCCTTGCCCTGCGCCACCATCTAGAGGGATGAGAGGTTCGACAACCTCGTCAAGTTCTATCTTCCTCCCACTCAATTCTCTCGAGAGAAACTCCTTCTCGAGAAAAGCTCCGTTTTTAGCAAAAAACACTTTGCCCTCGGATTTGAGATAGAAGGTGTACCCAACTGTCTCTTTTGGGTAACCTATGAAGACGCACTTTTCCGCTTTGGGTTCCAGCTTTTCAGGCTGAAGCTTTTTGACATAAGCATCACATCCCCAAACTTTAAGAAACGACAACTTTGGCCTTTTGCCATACCACAGTTCGTATGGTGTCGTCTCAACGGATTTTGACGGTGCCCTATTTAAAGTGAATGCAGCTGTTTCTAATGCATAACCCCAAAATGATAACGGCAAATCAGTAAGAGACATCATAGATCGCACCATCTCTAACAAAGTACGATTACGACGTTCGGACACACCATTACGCTGTGGTGTTCGAGGCGGTGTTAACTGCGAAACAATTCCACATTGTCTTAAGTGAGCACCAAACTCGAAACTCAGATATTCACCCCCACGATCAGACCGTAGGAACTTGATATTCTTGTTACGATGATTTTCCACTTCACTCTGAAATTTCTTGAACTTTTCAAATGTTTCAGACTTGTGCTTCATCAAGTAGACATAACCATGTCTACTTAAATTGTCAGTGAAGGTGAGAAAATAACGATATCCGCCGCGTGCCTCTACGCTCATTGGACCACACACATCGGTATGTATGATTTCCAACAAGTCACTTGCACGCTCCATTGTTCCGGAGAACGGAGTCTTAGTCATCTTGCCCATGAGGCATGGTTCGCACGTGTCAAGTGAATCAAAGTCAAGTGACTCCAAAAGTCCATCAGCATGGAGTTTCTTCATGCGCTTTACACCAATATGACCCAAGCGGCAGTGCCACAAAAATATGGCGCTATCATTGTTTACTCTAACTCTTTTGGTCTCTATGTTATGTATATGCGTATCGCTATCAAGATTCAATATGAACAATCCTCTCACATTCGGTGCATGACCATAAAAGATGTTACTCATAGAAATAGAACAACCATTATTCTCAGATTTAAAAGAGTAACCGTCTCGCAATAAACAAGATCCAGATATAATGTTCATGCTCAACGCAGGCACTAAATAACAATGATTTAAGTTCATCACTAATCCCGATGGTAGCTGAAGTGACACTGTGCCGACGGCGATTGCATCAACCTTGGAACCATTTCCTACGCGCATCGTCACTTCGTCTTTCGCCAGCCTTCGTCTATTCCGCAGTTCCTGCTTCGAGTTGCAAATATGAGCAACAGAACCGGTATCAAATACCCAGGCACTACTACGAGAGCTGGTTAAGTACACATCAATAACATGTATATCAAATATACCTGATTTTTCTTTGCCCGCCTTCTTATCTGCCAGATACTTGGGGCAATTGCGCTTCCAGTGACCCATACCCTTGCAATAGAAGCACTATGTTTCAGGCTTAGGTCCAGCCTTGGGTTTCTTCGGCGGATTGGCAACAGGCTTGCCGCTCTTCTTCGAATTGCCCTTCTTGCCTTTGCCGTTTCTCTTGAAACTAGTGGTCTTGCTCACCATCAACACTTGATGCTCTTTACGGAGTTGAGACTCTGCGACTTTCAGCATCGCAAACAACTCGCCGGGAGACTTGTTCATCCCTTGCATGTTGTAGTTCAACACAAAGCCTTTATAGCTTGGCGGCAGTGATTGAAGGATTCTGTCAGTGATAGCTTCTTGTGGGAGTTCAATCCCCAGCTCAGCTAGACGGTTTGAATACCCAGACATTTTGAGCACATGTTCACTGACAGACGAGTTTTCCTCCATCTTGCAAGCATAGAATTTATCGGAGGTCTCATACCTCTCGATCCGGGCGTTCTTCTGAAAGATAAACTCCAACTCCTGGAACATCTCAAATGCTCCATGACGCTCAAAGCGACGTTGAAGTCCCGGTTCTAAGCCATACAAGACTGCACATTGAACTATTGAGTAGTCCTCCTTACGTGCTAACCAAGCGTTCTTAACATCCTGATCAGCCGTAGCGGGTGGTTCATCTCCTAGCGCAGCATTAAGGACATAATCCTTCTTCCTAGCTTGTAAGATTAGCTTAAGATTACGAGCCCAGTCTACAAAGTTGCTTCCATCATCTTTCAACTTAGCTTTCTCTAGGAACGTATTAAAATTCAGGATGACTGTCGCGTGAGCCATGATCTACAACACAAATATATTCAAAGTGGACTTAGACTATGTTCAAGATAATTAGAGTTCAACTTAATCAAATTATATGCTAAACTCCCACTCAAAAAGTACATCTCTCTAGTCATTTGAGTGGTTCATGATCCACTTACACTATCCCAAGTCCGATCATCACGTGAGTTGAGTATAGTTTCAGTGGTAAGCATCCCTATGCTAATCATATCAACTATATGATTCATGATCGACCTTTCGGTCTCATGTGTTCCGAGGCCATGTCTGCACATGCTAGGCTCGTCAAGCTTAACCCGAGTGTTCCGCGTGCGCAACTGTTTTGCACCCGTTGTATGTGAACGTTGAGTCTATCACACCCGATCATCACGTGGTGTCTCGAAACGACGAACTGTAGCAACGGTGCACAGTCGGGGAGAACACAATTTCGTCTTGAAATTTTAGTGAGAGATCACCTCATAATGCTACCGTCGTTCTAAGCAAAATAAGGTGCATTAAAGGATTAACATCACATGCAATTCATAAGTGACATGATATGGCCATCATCACGTGCTTCTTGATCTCCGTCACCAAAGCACCGGCACGATCTTCTTGTCACCGGCGCCACACCGTGATCATCCATCAACGTGTTGCCATCGGGGTTGTCGTGCTACTTATGCTATTACTACTAAAGCTACATCCTAGCAAAATAGTAAACGCATCTGCAAGCACAAACGTTAGTATAAAGACAACCCTATGGCTCCTGCCGGTTGCCGTACCATCGACGTGCAAGTCGATATTTCTATTAGAACATGATCATCTCATACATCCAATATATCACATCACATCGTTGGCCATATCACATCACAATCATACCCTGCAAAAACAAGTTAGACGTCCTCTAATTTTGTTGTTGCATGTTTTACGTGGTGACCAAGGGTATCTAGTAGGATCGCATCTTACTTACGCAAACACCACAACGGAGATATATGAGTTGCTATTTAACCTCATCCAAGGACCTCCTCGGTCAAATCCGATTCAACTAAAGTTGGAGAAACCGACACTTGCCAGTCATCTTTGAGCAAAGGGGGTTACTCGTAACGATGAAACCAGTCTCTCGTAAGCGTACGAGTAATGTCGGTCGAAGCCGCTTCAATCCAACAATACCGCGGAATCAAGAAAAGACTAAGGAGGGCAGCAAAACGCACATCACCGCCCACAAAAACTTTTGTGTTCTACTCGAGAAGACATCTACGCATGAACCTAGCTCATGATGCCACTGATGGGGAACGTCGCATGGGAAACAAAAATTTTCCTACGCGCACGAAGACCTATCATGGTGATGTCCATCTACGAGAGGGGATGAGTGATCTACGTACCCTTGTAGATCGTACAGCAGAAGCGTTAGAGAACGCGGTTGATGTAGTGGAACGTCCTCACGTCCCTTGATCCGCCCCGCGAACAATCCCACGATCAGTCCCACGATCTAGTACCGAACGGACGGCACCTCCGCGTTCAGCACACGTACAGCTCGACGATGATCTCGGCCTTCTTGATCCAGCAAGAGAGATGGAGAGGTAGAAGAGTTCTCCGGCAGCGTGACGGCGCTCCGGAGGTTGGTGATGACCTTGTCTCAGCAGGGCTCCGCCCGAGCTCCGCAGGAACGCGATCTAGAGGAAAAACCGTGGAGGTATGTGGTCGGGCTGCCGTGGAAAAGTCGTCTCAAATCAGCCCTAAAACCTCCGTATATATAGGTGGGAGGGAGGGGGGCCTTGCCTTGGGGTCCAAGGACCCTCAAGGGGTCAGCCGAGCCAAGGGGGAGGACTCTCCCCCCCCCCCCCAAACCGAGTTGGACTAGGTTTGGTGGGAGGGAGTCCCCCTCCCTTCCCACCTCCTCCCTCTTTTTTTTTCTTTTCCTTTGATTTCTTATCCTTGGCGCACAGGCCCCTTTGGGGCTGTCCCACCAGCCCACTAAGGGCTGGTGCGCCACCCTTATGGCCTATGGGCTTCCCCGGGGTGGGTTGCCCCCCCCCCCCCCCCGGTGAACTCTCGGAACCCATTCGTCATTCCCAGTACATTCCCGGTAACTCCGAAAACCTTCCAGTAATCAAATGAGGTCATCCTATATATCAATCTTCATTTCCGGACCATTCCGGAAACCCTCGTGACGTCCTTGATCTCATCCGGGACTCCGAACAACATTCGGTAACCAACCATATAACTCAAATACGCATAAAACAACGTCGAACCTTAAGTGTGCAGACCCTGCGGGTTCGAGAACTATGTAGACATGACCCGAGAGACTCCTCGGTCAATATCCAATAGCGGGACCTGGATGCCCATATTGGATCCTACATATTCTACGAAGATCTTATCGTTTGAACCTCAGTGCCAAGGATTCATATAATCCCGTATGTCATTCCCTTTGTCCTTCGGTATGTTACTTGCCCGAGATTCGATCGTCAGTATCCGCATACCTATTTCAATCTCGTTTACCGGCAAGTCTCTTTACTCGTTCCGTAATACAAGATCCCGCAACTTACACTAAGTTACATTGCTTGCAAGGCTTGTGTGTGATGTTGTATTACCGAGTGGGCCCCGAGATACCTCTCCGTCACACGGAGTGACAAATCCCAGTCTTGATCCATACTAACTCAACTAACACCTTCGGAGATACCTGTAGAGCATCTTTATAGTCACCAAGTTACGTTGCGACGTTTGATACACACAAAGCATTCCTCCGGTGTCAGTGAGTTATATGATCTCATGGTCATAGGAATAAATACTTGACACGCAGAAAACAGTAGCAACAAAATGACACGATCAACATGCTACGTCTATTAGTTTGGGTCTAGTCCATCACGTGATTCTCCCAATGACGTGATCCAGTTATCAAGCAACAACACCTTGTTCATAATCAGAAGACACTGACTATCATTGATCAACTGGCTAGCCAACTAGAGGCATGCTAGGGACGGTGTTTTGTCTATGTATCCACACATGTAAATGAGTCTTCATTCAATACAATTATAGCATGGATAATAAACTATTATCTTGATACAAGAATTATAATAATAACTATACATTTATTATTGCCTCTATGGCATAATTCCAACACTATTCACTTGTCATTGAACCATTTGATGTTTGGGGCTTTGATTATATGGGACCTTTTCCAAAATCCAACGGGTATACGCATATCTTAGTTGCTGTTGATTACGTCACTAAGTGGGTAGAAGCTATCCCCACTAGTAGTGCTAATCACAAAACCTCTATCAAGATGCTGAAAGAAGTTATCTTCCCTAGATTTGGATTCCCTAGATATCTTATGACCGACGGTGGTTCACACTTCATTCATGGTGCTTTCCATAAAACGCTTGCTAAGTACGATGTCAACCATAGAATTGCGTCTCCCTATCACCCTCAGTAAAGTGGTCAAGTAGAGCTAAGTAACAGAGAGATTAAACTGATTCTGCAAAAGACTATCAACAGGTCTAGAAAGAATTGGCTAAGAAGCTCAATGATGCATTGTGGGCTTATAGAACTGCCTATAAGAATCCCATGGGCATGTCTCCGTACAAAATGGTGTACGGTAAAGCATGTCACTTACCTCTTGAGCTAGAGCATAAAGCTTATTGGGCAATCAAAGAGCTCAACTTTGATTTCAAACTTGCCGGTGTGAAGAGGTTATTTGATATCAGCTCGCTTGATGAGTGGAGAACTCAGGCATATGAGAATGCCAAGCTGTTCAAAGAGAAGGTTAAGAGGTGGCATGATAAGAGGATACAAAAGCGTGAGTTCAATGTAGGTGATTATGTCTTGCTATATAACTCTCGTTTAAGATTCTTTGCAGGCAAGCTTCTCTCTAAATGGGAAGGTCCCTATGTTGTTGAGGAAGTATATCGTTCCGGTGCTATCAAGATCAACAACACGGAAGGTAATTGTCTGAGAATGGTAAATGGGCAGAGAATCAAGCATTATATCTCAGGTACTCCCATAAATGTTGAAAGCAATATCATCAATACCATGACTCCGGAAGAATACCTAAGGGATATTTATCAGCCTGTTTTACACTCCGAAAACGAAGAGGTATGTGTTTCGGTAAGAAAACAGAGTCCAAAACTTTTCCAGTAGGAAATTTTCTCCGTTTTGGAATATTTGAAAAAAAATACAAAAATTGGAAGTAGTTCGGAAAGTGCGCGAGGAGGCGACAAGCCTGCACGGCGCGGGCCCACCCCCTGGCCACACCGTGAGGGCTTGTGGTCACCTCGTGCGCCTCCCGGACTCTGTTTTCGTGCAGGGGACTCCTTCTGGTCTGGAAAAAATCATTATATATACTTCCGTTTGGTCTGACCCCTGCATCACGCAGATTTCCTCTGTTTTTCGTTTCGAGCCTGTTTTCTGCCGCAGATTTAGGTCAAGATGTCTTCTCGGGATTTAGAGGGGGAGAGCTATGTGGATGATTACCTTGCTAACCCCAAGGTCTATGGAGACTTTGATCCTTATGGCTGGACCTCTGATGAGGAAGAAGATTATGATCCAAAAGGGAAGGAACAAACAAGTTCCAATGAAGAGGCGGCTCCTCTACCTCAACATGGACGCACGCATGTGGAGTTCAAGAAGTCGAGCCTCCGTGACCCCAGGAAAAAGCCTAAGACCTTGTTTATCCCTTCTCGTTTCTTGTATTCAAGTAAGAAGGAATTATGCCAAAGAGTGTTGAAGCTTGAGGAGGAAAATGATGATCTGAGGGAGCAGAACATTATGCTCAAGTGGAAATTAGACAAGCTCAAGAGCGCTTCAACAACTCCACCACCATCACCACCAAAGGAAGACAACTAAGCATTGGTATGGGCAATCCCCTTGGCTTGTGCCAAGCTTGGGGGAGTTGCCCCGGTATCGTATCACCATCACATCTTTTGCCTTTACCTTTGTTTTAGTTTTCCTTTTCAGTTTTCTTTTTCTCTAGTAGTTTAAAAGTCTTAGTGTTTTAGTCTTGAGTTTTGCTTTGTGTCACCCCCGATGTATTCTTGCTCGTGAGACATATAATAAAGAGTGTCTTAGTTGAAGGGCTTTGCCTCTTGCCATGATCAAAAGAGCGAGAATAGAACAAAAGCATGAAAGAGCATGTAATGATCTTATGGGAAGTGATGGCTTCACATATAAAAAGAATGAGGATTGAAACTTGTTGAGGGTAGCCAAACGTAGACCTTGGTCATTGTTGCAATTAATAGGAAGTGATAAAGAAGGAGAGGTTCACATATAAATATATTATCTCTGACACCATCTATGATTGTGAACACTCACCAAACTATTGCATGCCTAGAAGTAGATGTTGGACAAGGAAGACAACATAATGAATTGTGTTTGCTTGGCCCTCAACAATGTTATATGATTAGAGATCCCTTAGCATGTGACGATTGCTTCCACCCCACATTAGCCAAAACTCCCGCCCTAAGTAGAGATACTACTTGTGCATCCATAAACCTTCAAACCAGTTTTGCCATGAGTGTCCACCATATCTACCTAAGGATTGAATAAGATCCCTCAAGTAAGTTGTCATCGGTGCAAGCAATAAAAATTGCTCTCTAATATGTATAATCTATTAGTGTGTGTAAAATAAGCTTTATACGAACCTGTGATGAGGAAGACATAAAAGCGACAGACTGCATAATAAAGTTCTTTATCACAGGAGGCAATATAAAGTGACGTTCCTCCGCACTAAGAGGACACGCATCCAAACCTCAAAAGCGCATGACAACCTCTGCTTCCCTCTGCGAAGGTCTTATCTTGTACCTTTACTTTTTGTCCATGAAAGAGTCATGGTGATCTTCACCAATTCCTTATTTTGCCTTTGTCTTGGCTACCGTCACATGCTTGGGAAAGATCTATATTCATATGTCAACTTGGAGGTAAGTATTCATGAATTATTACTGTTGACATTACCCTTGAGGTAAGCAGTTGGGAGGCAAAACTATAAGTCCCTATCTTTCTCTGTGTCCAGCTGAAACTTTGATCTCATGAGTACCACGTGAGTTGTAGCAATTCTAGAGAACGAAAGAATGATTGAGTATGTGGATTTGCTTTACAAGGTCTTATTGACTCTTTCTGATGTGGTGATAAATTGCAATTGCTTCAATGACTAAAGGCTATCGGTTGTTACTTCTCGGTAAGGTTCTTGATCCATGCTTTACTTTGTGAAGGAATTATCACTTTAGCATGAGGGATTATATGTTGGTATTGTTGTTCTGATCATGATCATGATGCATGCATGTTCGTATCTTGTTTTGTCGACACCTCTCTCCCTAAACATGTGGACATATTTATTGAGCTCGGCTTTCGCTTGAGGACAAGCGAGGTCTAAGCTTGGGGGAGTTGATACGTCCATTTTGCATCATGTTTTCATGTTGATATTTATCGCTTCTTTGGCTGTTATTCCACTTCACGGTACTATTCTTATACTTTTTCTCTCTTATTTTGCAAGGTTTACATGAAGAGGGAGAACACCGGCAACTGAAATTCTGGCCTGAAAGTAGAGCAAAGTTGAGACAACTATTCTGCGCAACTCCAAACGCCGTGAAAATCAACGGGGATTTTTTTCCCAATTTATCAAAAATACTGGGCCGAAGAAGTGCTAGAGGGGCACCACGGGGTGCCCACAAGCCTGCACTGCGTGGCCACCCCCCAGGCCACGCTATGGGGGCTTATGGGCAGACCACTGGCCCACTGGCCCCCCTCTTTTGCTATATGGAGGGTTTCGTCTAGGAAAAAATCAGAGAGGAGATTTTTCGTGGTTTCGCCGCCGCCACGAGGCGGAACTTGAGCAGAACCAATCTAGAGCTCCGGTAGGACGATCCTGCTGGGGAAACTCCCCTCCCAGAGGGGGAAATCATCGCCATCGTCATCACCAACACTCCTCTCATCGGAGGGGACTCGTCACCATCAACATCTTCATCAGCACCATCTCATCTCCAAACCCTAGTTCATCACTTGTAACCAATCTCCATCTCGCGACTCCGATTGGTACTTGTAAGGTTGCTAGTAGTGTTGATTACTCCTTGTAGTTGATGCTAGTTGGATTATTTGGTGGAAGAGTTTATGTTCAGATCCTTGATGCTACTAATTACCTCTCTGATCATGAATATGATTATGCTTTGTGAGTAGTTACTTTTGTTCCCGAGGACATGGGATAAGTCATGCTAATAGTAGTCATGTGAATTTGGTATTCGTTTGATATTTTGATATGTTGTATGTTGTTTTTCCTCTAGTGGTGTTATGTGAACGTCGACTACATAACACTTCACCATTATTTGGGCCTAGAGGAAAGCATTGGGAAGTAGTAAGTAGATGATGGGTTGCTAGAGTGACAGAAGCTTAAACCCTAGTTTATGCGTTGCTTCGTAAGGGGCTGATTTGGATCCACTAGTTTAATGTTATGGTTAGACTTTGTCTTAATTCTTCTTTCGTAGTTGTGGATGCTTGCGAGAGGGGTTAATCATAAGTGGGATGCTTGTCCAAGTAAGGGCAGTACCCAAGCGCCGGTCTACCCACATATCAAACTATCAAAGTAACGAACGTGAATCATATGAACATGATGAAACTAGCATGACAGAAATTCCCGTGTGTCCTCGGGAGCGTTTTTCCTCCTATAAGACTTTGTCCAGGCTTGTCCCTTGCTACAATAGGGATTGGGCCACTTTGCTGCAGTGTTGCTACTTTTGTTACTTGTTGCTTGCTACGAATCATCTCACCACACAATCACTTGTTACCGATAATTTTAGTGCTTGCAGATATTTCCTTGCTGAAAACCACTTGTCAGATCCTTCTGCTCCTCATTGGGTTCGACCCTCTTACTTATCGAAAGGACTACGATCGATCCCCTATACTTGTGGGTCATCAATCACCGACCGCGGGAGGAGGAGGCTGTGGGCGCGGATTGCCAACCGGAGGAGGAAGGGGCTGCGGGCGTGGCTCGTCGGTCGAAGGAGGAGGCGTCTCACTGCGGGAGGAGGAGGAGGCTGCGGGCGCGGCTTGCCGACCGGAGGAGGTGGCTGCCGACGCGTATGCTTCACCATGGATTGGTTGAGGCCGGACGGGAGGTCCATCACACACGCATCAGACCCGATTGCTTTTTATAAATTTTTGCACGGGCCTGGTTGCTTTAAAAAGATACAAGGTCCCAATTGCTTGTTTTAGAAAAAGAGACACTGACATGTGGGTCCCAAATGTTAGTTAACGGTCAAACAAACGATCAAACAATCACTTATCTTACATGGGGGGCCCAATTGTCATAGTTACAATTAATTATAAAGCACTCGACTATTTGGTTTTTTTGAAACAGCTGATACGTCCATTTTGCATCATGCTTTCATGTTAATTTTTATTGCTTCTTGGGCTGTTATATTACTTGTGGTACCATATTTATGTCTTTTCTCTCTTATTTTGCAAGGATTATTTGAAGAGGGAGAATTCAGGCAGCTGGAATTCTGGACTCGAAGGTGAGCAAATCCTAGTCCACTATTCTGCACATCTCCAAATGCCCTGAAAATTTACGTGGATTTTTCTGGAATATATTAAAAATACTGGGCGAAAGAACTACCGGAGGGGGGCCACCAGGGCCCCACAAGCCCCAACTCCGCCACCACCCCCTGGTGGCGGTGGGCAAGCTTGTGAGCTGCCTGAAGGCCCACTAGCCCCCCTTTTTTGCTATATGAAGCGTCCTGGTCTGCAAAAAAATCAATCGGGAGCTTTTTCGTGGTTTTGCCGCCGCCACAAGGTGGAACTTGAGCAGATCCAATCTAGAGCTCCGGTAGGACGATCCTGCCGGGGAAACTTCCCTCCCGGAGGGGGAATCGTCGCCATCGTCATCACCAACACTCCTCTCGTCGGAGGGGAGGCATCTTCATCAACATCTTCATCAGCACCATCTCCTCTCCAATCCCTAGTTCATCTCTTGTAACCAATCTTCGTCTCGCGACTCCGATTGGTACTTGTAAGGTTGCTAGTAGTGTTGATTACTCTTTGTAGTTGATGCTGGTTGGATTATTTGGTGGAAGAGTTTATGTTCAGATCCTTGATGCTATTCATTACACCTCTGGTCATGATTATGATTATGTCTTGTGAGTAGTTACTTTTGTTCCTGAGGACATGGGATAAGTCATGTTAATAATAGTCATGTGAATTTGATATTCGTTCGGTATTTTGATATGATGTATGTTGTTTTTCCTCTAGTGGTGTTATGTGAACGTCGACTACATAACACTTCACCATATTTGGGCCTAGAGGAAGGCATTGGGGAGTAGTAAGTAGATGATGGGTTGCTGGAGTGACAGAAGCTTAAACCCCAGTCTATGCGTTGCTTCGTGAGGGGCTGATTTGGATCCACTAGTTTAATGCTATGGTCAGACTTTGTCTTAATTCTTCTTTTGTAGTTGCGGATGCTTGCGAGAGAGGTTAATCATAAGTGGGATGCTTGTCCAAGTAAGGGCAGTACCCAAGCGCTGGTCCACCCACATATCAAACTATCAAAATAACGAACGCGAATCATATCAACATGATGAAACTAGCATGACAGAAATTCCCGTGTGTCCTCGGGAGCGTTTTCCCTCCTATAAGACTTTGTTCAGGTCTGTCCCTTGCTACAAAAGGGATTGGGCCACTTGCTGCACCGTTGCTACTACTTGTTACTTGTTGCTCTTTGCTTCCTACGTTTCACCTCGCTACACAATCACTTGTTACCGCTACTTTCAGTGCTTGCAGTTATTACCTTGCTGAAATCCATCTATCAAAGCCTTCTGCTCCTCGTTGGGTTCGACACTCTTACTTATCGAAAGGACTACGATTCATCCCCTATACTTGTGGGTCATCAACAGCCGACCGCGGGTTTGGTAGTTATATGAGAAAAAAATAAAAATCGATAGGCTTTTGGAACCCTAGTGTGTAAAACTAGTAGTTTTATGCTATTTACTCATAGTTGTAGTAGTAGAGTGGTCGTGGGCTCTCACGGGCCTTAAAAATCAAGAATATTTCTTTTTGTTGATATTGTTAACAATATTCGATATTAGGTTATTCCTTTTTGTTGATATTGTTAACAATATTCGATATTAGGTTATTCATACATTCTTTTCATTGCAGGTTGATTGTCACTGATTGCATATCAAATTTCACACATATAGAAAAATGGCCAATAACATACAAAAAATAATTAAAGTCGGCTTCACTTGCAATGGCATTCGGTAACATATATTACCAGATCTAATGCACAAAATATAGAAAGTGGTACAAAAACATAAATCTCTTTAGTGTGCACTGCATTACAAAAGAAAGATGGCGCATGAATGCCTTTTTATGCTTAAGATGAATCATGTCATGAAAACATGTCTATTGATATTATCCATTAATTAAAGATAACACATGTAGGATCGTGTTCCCTTATTCCAAGATGCTACAACGAGAAATTTGATTGTATTATACAATTCCCTGGTAAACTACTACACATAAAACTAAACACTTGAAACCATACATGTTACGATGAACTACTACAACAAAACATACATCTCCTACAATTTAACAACCATGGCAACAAAAAACATTTCAACCCTTTTCCATCTATTATTCATAGCTTAGAGATGCCCCATCTACTTTTCTTGGCTCAGAAGGACCGATGCCTCTTCTTTCAAGGCCTTAAAACAGTCATCCATTAAGACCGTTCGTGATTGTAAATGGCATTTGTAGTTACTTGGTATTTTCATATGCAATATCTAAACAGTAAAGTTTATAAATGCAGTACTTTAAAAGAACTAATGCTTCCGGGGAGGTGTTTTGGCTCCCGGGTGCATTTGCACCCGGATGAATAGTAACCCAAAAAATAATAGTAAATGTTCTTAAAAAAATCTGATTTTTTTGTAGATGTTCGTGTTACTATGTCAAGCATGCTTGATAATTTTCGTGCGAAATGGACCAGTGTTGTTTCATCGGTGAAATAAATAAATTTGGGTGTCACATTATTAATGTTTATGTTTTTTGCACATGACAAAATGCGTAACTTTTCACCTAAAAATTTTCAAGTAGCATTTGAATGTGACAAAGAACACGTAATATTTTTGTTGGGATTTTTTTGACATATCAAAATTCATTTTTCATGGGCACGAGCACATGCTCCCGGAAGCCGAATCGTGTTTCCGCTAATGCTCCTACTATCCATAAAGCTAGAATACATAAATAATAAAAACTAATTGCATGGATCTCTAATGTTAGATAACCCCGTGTAAATTGAATACATGTAAGACTTGTAAATATTTTGCTTCTAATTTTTTTGCAGTCGGCTTTTAACCTAGTGTTTTCCTAGGAAAAAATATAGTTTCGTGAATAAAGTACTGCCCGAGATAGCATTGTGAGTTGGTTTGTGATATTTGACATATGTGTTGGGTTTTTCCTCCAAAGAGAAGGTGATGAAGCAGCACTGTATAGATAAGTATTTCCCTTAGTGAGAACCAAGGTTATCAAACTAATAGAAGTATCACACAATTTCCCGTCCTCAACGCCTACACACAAAAGAGCACACACTTGCAGCGGACACAGGCAAGAGCGCTGTCAATCCCCTTGAACTCGTTACTTGCAAGTAATAAATAGTGCAGTTGAATAGTTTGATAAATATAAATGGAGAATAAAAGAAAGTAAATAAGAACAACAAGGTATTTTGTATTTTTGTATTTATATTTGTGAATAGACCCGGGCGACATAGATTTTGCTAGAGGCTTCTCTCTTGTCGAAAGCATACGATGGATAAACAAACTACTGTTGGGCAATTGCTAGAAAATCGCATAGTTATGCATGTTGGGGAACAATCCATGGGAAACAAAAAAAACTCCTACGCACACATAAGATCTATCTATGGTGATGATCCTCTACGAGAGGAGAGATCGGATCCACATACCCTTGTAGATCGCTAAGCGGAAAGCGTTAAGAAACGCGGTTGATGTAGTCGAACGTCTTCGCGATCCAAATCGCAACCGTCCCACGATTCAGTCACGATCTAGTGCCGAACAGACGGCACCTACGTGTTCAACACACGTGCAGCTCGATGACGATCTCCGCCTTCTTGATCCAGCAACAGGGGCGAAGAAGTAGATGAATTCTCCGATAGCACGACGACGTGGCGGTGGTATTGGAGAAGCTGATCCGGCACGGCTACATCGTACGCTACCGAATCAACCTACGGGGCGTGACGAACTAGTGAAGGGAGAGGGGTTGCGTCATGGCTTGTGGTGCGGCTAGCCTCTCTCCTCTTCACTATATATACGTGGGAAGGAGGGGTGGAGCCCGGGAGGAGTTCCAACGAAGCACCAGCGGCTCCGTGAAGCTCCAATACACCTCCGACGAAGCTCCATTGCAGCCCGAGATGAGCTCCAACGCAGCACGAGTGGCTCCCGCGAAGTTCCATTGCGATACCGATGATGAGATGCAGTAGTGATGTCGGCCGATCTCATCACCGCCATACCTCAGGCGCTCGCAGCACTGCAATTTCCCATCTGTGTGTTGCAGCAACTGATGACAGCAACAACAGCGACTCGCAGCGACGGTAGCCATCGGCCAGGCTGAACAAGAGAGAGAGAGAGGTGACAGGGAAAGACGAGGAGGGAAGGAGAGAGGTAGGAGAAAGAAAAGGGGGACTGGTGCGGGAAAGAAGACGCGTGAAGATAAGATAAGCGAGATGGCGTGGTGATGGGCCTCGATGCGTGGCACACGTGGGACGCGGATGAATTTTTCAGAAAATCATATGGATGATTTGAACACTTTTCCAAGAGAAAAATCCACTTCATAAATCCACAACTCACACACTTTTCCAAGAGAAAAATCCACTTCATAAATCCACAACTCACGGCATGCTTTGTAGTTAACCCAAATCACTTTTATAATTACCTTGTTACCGAATAAAGTTTGACGAACCCTAAGCAAACCAGTCCACATCCTTAGCATGTACCCCCTCAGTCAACTAAAATAAAAAGTGTTTAAATCATGAAAATAATGATCTAAACGTTCTTATATTAGTGAACAGAGGGAGTACCATGATCTGACATCTGTGGATGTAGACACCCATAATGCATATAAGCTATACTGATGACATGAAAAGACAATGCTCTCCCACCATCTGATAAGTGGGTCTATCAAAGTCGGTTCTACTAATGGACGTCCATAACATCGGATAGATATCTCCATATCTATGACCAGGAAACACGTTCATCAACCGATGTGTATGCCAGTCTATGTGTATGAGTTCTCATACATTTTCTGATGATAGATCTACTTAGAGTAATGCCCATATATGTGCAAATTAGGTTTTACAAGCAAATCACATATAAGTACAACTACATTCAGGCACTCCCGCAACCTCTGAGAATGGACCTCGCTATTTACTACTCCCTCTGTACCGAAATATAAACTACAAATATTTCGGTACACAAGGAGTAGAACCTGCTGCAACTTAAACCTCTGAGGATGGACCTTTGTTATTGCTAGAATCAATTTCATAGATGCTTATTGCTGTAGAGATAAAAAATATTATCCAAGGCACACATCATGAACACAATAGTAAAATAAAGACTTTGGTCATGCTCTTAATGATCTCCGGACACATGACCCCCAAAAGGAAGCCCCGGCCTCTGAATGTTTTTTTTTTTGGGTCAGAGAATAAATGCAAGCTAATGCACACCATGCAATATTTGAAGAACACATGGAGGATTTTATTTCAGGGGCATACATTTCATGAAGCCAAAATCATAATCAACGACAACTTTTCAAAGATATGGTTCGAAAGTTCTATCTATGCGATCGAATCCTCTATCCAGGCTCATATTGAAAGCCTGGGTTCAGAAACTGCTACGCTAACTGGCAGAAAACTATCACTGCCTTTTGCTAACCCATGGATACTGCCATCTGTACCAAACATCTATATACAGCATAGTTGGTTTACATAATTTAAGCACCAGATACATAGGCAGCCGCCTATGAATGCCTGCTCATGTCAGCAGCGTGATGGTCGCTTGTACGTGGGGGGTAAGGATGGGCAGTTCTCGTTCATTTTTGCGTACGGCTCTATCGTGTTGTACTCTGGTAGCTCCATCCTGTACTCCCCAAGTATCTGGCAGAAGGGAGGCTTGTCTGCCTCGGTAAGACACCAGCTTGGGAGCCTGGCCCGGTCGTCTTCAAATATCTTGAGCATATATGCATCCCGTATCTGAGGCATAGAGGAATTTAGTAACACGCTCGACACAGGATCAATCAACCAAAAGAAAGCCCTTTCAGAAATTAACATGTGCTACTTCTCAAGCCTTTTTATCCTTTCACAAAATATATCAAGTTCAGACTGAAAGTTCGAAATCGTCACAGATGTAGAAATGATGAACAGAGAAGAATAGCACTTTTTCAATTGCAACTATGAAAGGTAAGGCCGTAAGGGACTTGGGCACTTACAGTGAACTCAGTGACCTGAATTGATTCTGTGAAAGGAGCAAAGACTCCAGCTTCCTTGTACATCGCAAGAATGAAGGAAACACAAGTAGTTGATTTACCATCACTGTATACCCATTCATCTTGTTCAGGGATGGTGAGCAACTGATCGAAAGACATGCCACGCTTTTCAGTTTCAAAAATGATACCCTGAAGGTCCAAACCCTACATAAAATAGACACCATGTAATTGATAACCGGGAACTTCCCGGCAGATAGACGCAGGAACACTATTTACCTATCTTTTAGAAAATAATAATAATGAAAGCTTATTTGAGCAACACAATATTTCAAGGCCAACTAAGCCTCACAGAACTCCCTACCAGAGCACTAACGAAAGGCCCCAAATTTGTGCATCTAAAGGTTAGCTGCAGTAGAGGGCTAGAGGCATGCGTACAGCCAGAGAACTCAACTTGGGTGCCAGAAATGAAATTTAGCAGAAACCACCACATTGCTTACCTGTCAGCTGTAACTACTACAAACTTATAGGACTCTAGACACTACAGCACTGCTCATCAAAGGAAGCCACAATACAGACTAGTTTACAAACCTCAGTCCCAAGTCGTTTGTTAAGGGCTTCATTCCACATGTTCGCAGCATAAAGTGGTTGTAATCTAGTCCACATTGACATAACAGCCATTACCTGAAAACAATAAATAAAAGAAGTTCGCAATTCAAACATTACTGATGATAAACTGTTCAATGCATGAACTAAATTTAAATCAGCTATAGCAACCAATTTACAGCGTATGTTGAGTTTAAAAGGCTAAAGTGCTCGGTAGTTTCAGGACATCGACATTACCAATTCAGTATCCTTTTTCCACCTAACTTCAGGAGATCAAGCGCTTTCTTTGCAGGTTTCCCAGTATGTTTGCTCAGATTTTAACAAGATAATGCTATCTAGCTTTTCTACTTTTAACTAAGAACGTACATTCACTATATGAAACCGCGTGCTTTATCAAGATTTCAAGAAAGAGTGGTATGGGTGTATGAAGTAGGTAAGCTCATGGAATGACTCTCGTGCATAGGAAATAGTTTGATTGGCATTACCATAAAATTATTTCTGATCTGCACAATAAACTTATATAGGCACCAAAAAAATCAACGGGAATGTGTATGAACACTAAGAATGCCAAAACCAAATATGGAAATTGATTCAGATCCAAACAATTGAAATCGAAGCTTTGCAAAGGCCAGAGAGATTACCAGATTAGCATCAAGAGGAGGTGGATAATTATCTCCTATTGTATCAATCCAGCTAAATATCATATTATGATAGCCATATGGCTTTCCGACCATGCTCCGTGCAAAGTCCCATGCGGCACTTTCGTTGAATCTAGAGCGTATATCAGGGTGTAATGGCAAAAGGGCTATCTGAGGATTTGATCCATCCTTCAGTGCCATTTCCCACCATTCATCCCAAGGAACTATAGCGATTATTTCTTCTCCCTGTTATCGAAATCCAGTACAGTCAATATAAAACAAAACTCCACCTTTTTGTACAGGAGTAAGCATACATGGAACACTGTGTGGCAGTTTTTGGCAACAAAAAGTTCTGCTGGTTTTAGTGTTGCAGATACTAAGACGATCAGGCGGCTAAAGCCCAAAAGGACATAAAATTATCCTTGGAATAAGAGAAAAGTAATATAACCAGTGTAAGGCTAATCTAGCAACTAAAGGTTGGCCACCAAAACCATAATTTCACATACTAAAGGTGGTCCGGCATGTATTAAAAAAAAGGATAAGTTTACTGATAAGAAGAACACAAAATAATGGACATGATTAGGGTCAGCATGTTATCAAGTGTAACCAGGAGTATAAATTATATTGATAATAGACATGATTAGGGTGAATATAAGAAAGTACTGTAATTGTCAGCCGCCACAGTACATTATCAACTGATAGCATATGTTACATGGAGAAAATGAAATGAACAACAAAGATTCCATTCATACTATACAGAAAGCTATGTTACCTTTTCATTTTCAAAGCCTGATTCTGCAACCCAGAGATCACCCTTCTCATCTTTCAAGCACACAGCAGTATGCCCAGCAAATGCACCAGTTACCCATTTCTCTAATGTCTCAAACCCACCCCATCGTCCTCGAATCTTTGACAGAGCCAAAAAGTCACCAGATTGTATGTCCTCCTTCATAATATTAGCAACCCAAGGTTGAGAACGTTTCTCAAATGTAGCTCCCATGTGCTTCTCTAAAAAGGCCAAGTTGGAGTTTTGACCCCATCCAGTATTCGAAAACAAGGGCAGGACATCAATCAAAGATAACAAAGTTCCAAGCATCCCAGATGGCATGAGAAAAACAGACACACCATGCTGCTTAACCTGATTAAAACATGGTAATTGAATGGTTTAGAACTTGAAATTAATTTCATGGGGTACTGAATTGTTTAAGATATCTTTTAGAAAGAGAACTCACATATTCCAGCTCTGCTTCTTCCTCCCATGACGTTATCTCCAAAGTGTGCTCTCGAGCCGCAAAATAGTAATCCCATGTTATCCTATATGGTGTTGCAAACACATAAAGATCCATGCACGTCCAGCTTTGGGCAGAAGCAGTCTGCATAACAGGATATGCTATTGTTAAAGGCGGAACCCATGATTAGTCAGATAGTCAGACTGTTAAAAACAGACAAAGTTTACAATCACAAGCTGTCCAGTGCAGATCAAGTCAGTGCAAAGATTATGCTTAAAAAATTACAACTGCGGGAAGGTTAAAGCAAAATATTGGATTGATACACGAAAGTTGGTATACGATACTATTCAGCACCTCCTACATGATAGTTGTGCATTACCACAATCAGCAAGTCAGGGTGAAACAATGGTGGAGAAAGTAAGATCTATATATCTCGAAACAACATTACCATTAGGAATCATCTTCTTCAAATGCATTTCAGTTCCAATTACGAAAGTAAATTCTACAATGATGTTCACAGGCAACATAAAGCCTTTCAGTCCCAAACAAGTTGGGGATAGGCTAGAGTTGAAACCCATAAGATCTCGAAACCAAGAGTCTGTCAGAAATAAATAAAAAAAACAGAATTGGGTGTGATGTTGTGATTCTATTTTGGAACAGACCTCCTACCATATATGACGATGCTACCATTTCAATCCCGTCAATTTACAGTGGGCATCTGAGCAAATTTTAACTCAAATAAACAAAGCCTACTCTGGGAAGTTCACCGGTAGATGAGAGATCTTGATCTCAACAAGAAAAATAGAATTAAGGTAAAACATCGAAGCTAATGCGCGCATTCCATGAAAACAAATGCAAGTTTTGGTCAACAAATCAATCAATAACTTTTCAGAAAGGTTCAGCACGGGGAGAACTAAAATTCCATCACCCCCTACACAATTAGCAAACTCTCATCAGTCATCAGTCATCGGTTCATCACTCCCCGTTTTTATTTACAGTATAACTAAGCAGACTAGAGCAACTCTTCCTAATTTGCACCGAAGCTTCAGTAAGCACCCATATATGGACATACCCCTCAAACGAGTAGCTCCCAGAGGTACCTACTCCGATGCGGAATGAATTAGCAACCACACACCGAAGCAGTCGTGTCGCATAATCCGGCAAAACCCGAGGCGACATAATTCAAGAAGATTTTCAGGTCAGAGGTGCGGACCTTGAGGCGGAGCACGGCGCCGCCGATCTCGGTCCCGTTGCGGTCGCCCGGGGTGAGCTCGATCGCGGCCTCGTTCGCGGCGAAGCAGGAGCCGTTCCAGACGGCGGGGGAGGGGGCGGCCGGGGCCACGGCGGCGACGAAAGAGGGCAGGAGGTCGACGGCGCTATGGAGAGTGTTCATCACGGGCCACGCCACCTGCCGCGGCAGGATCGGGAGGACGTCCCCGGGGCTGAAGGGCAACTTCAGCCCCACCGCCCCGCCCCGCGGCAGCGCCGTGGCCAGCAAGAGCACGAGGAGGAGCCAGAGGCGCGGCAGGGGGCGGGCGCCCCTGCGGGTACGGGACGCCATCGCCGCCGGCCGGCTGGGGAGAAGTGTGCGCCGGCGGTTGGTTCCCTCCCCGTCGAATTTAGCGGTGTTTTCTTTTGTCTGACCTCGTCGAGGAGGCTTGCGCGGTCGGGGAAGGTGCCGTGGAGTGGACGAGGAAGAGTTTGGTCGCGGCGAAGGTTTCCAACTTCCAAGTTCGAAGCGTCTTCCCATCGCTTTTGGATTTTGAGGGGATCTAGTTGGGCTCGAGTTCGGGTCCCACTCGAGAACGATATTATTTAACATTGGATTTTTTTAATTGCATTTTCTTTAAAGGAAGGCTCAAGTCGAGCCCGGCTTTTAATTACCAAAACCGGTCAGAATTTACAGTATCGATCCACTTGCAGGAGTAAAAAAAGAAACAGCTTCCCTCAAAAAAAAAAAAAAGAAACAGCTAAGAGATACATAATGCTCTGCAACAGCTAGCTAGCTTCATACGTACAATCAAAGATGAAGAAGCAAACCAACCTATTGTTGGATGGTTGGAAGGATTGTGGTATCTCCTGTCTATCAGAGTTTAAATACCAGATTTGACATTGATGATTGTATTTTTTTGATTTATTTCAGGTCTTTTGGTGATGTGCGTTCAGTGGAAGGAGATGTTTTCATCGACTACGAAGGCGTGTGTGGCGACTTCGTCAATCTCAAGATGATGTGCCGGCTTAGTCTTTAGAAGGTGCTCATAAGGATAGTGTGTGTGCGTGCTTGCGTGCGTTTATAGGGCTGAGTGTGTGCTCGTGTATGTGAGCGACTTCGATTGTACTCTGCTCAGAAAAAAAATCAAAGATGAAGAAAACTAAAGCCTAATAAAAGCAACTCCAACGTGTCAACCCAAATGGATGACGCTTTTATCCGTTTTTTGTCCATTTGGGTCGACAGCCCGCTCGACGTTCGTCTTGTTTAACATTTGGGTCGACACTGCGTCCAACGTCTGCGATTCATTTTATGTCCGCGCACATATTTAAAAAGGTCCGGAGTCGTAGATCAAGCCAGCGGTCATGCCATTGCCCAAAGTTTATGCCAGCACCATGCCAGCGGTCGACATACAATGCCAACTTCAAAAGAAAAACAACACATTGTTTATGTTGGCGCACTTGCCAGCAGCCGGCACACGTGCCAGTACACAAAAAAGGGCGGGAGTTCGACCACGCCATCGCGGCCGTGATCATGCCGGCACACTTGGCGACATACAAAAAAAAGGATGACGCTCGCCGTCATAGAATAGATCACTCGTCGTCGAACTTGAGCATGTCGGCATGCAACTTCTCGAACCACGACCTCTTCCTTGGCAACACGGTGTTGAGATCCACCTTCGTGATCTCCACTCCCGTCATCTTGCTAGCAAGAGCCACTCCTTTCTCCCTGGTCTTGGCATTGTCGGCCTCGATCTTTAGCATCTTGGCTTGCTTCTCCGCCTCCATCACAAGCATCTTGGCTTGCTTCTCCGCCTCCCTCTCGAGCCTCCTCCTTTGGATCTCCATGAAGGCGTTCATTTGCTCTTCCTTCTCTTGTCGGCGCTTCTCCTCCCTTGATTCCTTCTTGGTCATTATGCCCTCCACGGTTGCCATCAAGGCGATCGATGTCGTATCTCGCTTGTCCTCCTTTTTGGAGTTGGTCTTCCCTCGCAGTTGTGGCTTCTCGCCCTCCCCAACCTCCTCCACGACATTATCCCCCCCACGCGCCATGAGGGCGGCATATTGCGTCTTGAACTTCTCCTCATCTTTGATGATCCTCCAACAATGAGAGAGGTGGAAGGACTTACCTTCGCGTTGGACCTTGAATGTCTCCAAAGCTTGGAATGCCTAGAAATGAATTGCACGCACGGTAAATGGATATGGAAATGGACATGCAAGCATAATTGGAATGAAACAAAGAGGGGTGCATGCATGCATACCATGTCTTGCATGTCGATGCCGCTCACGGGGCATGCCTTGATGCTCTCATAAGTGGCACAAAATTTGTTGCACTCTTATTGGATCACCTTCCATCGCTTCGAAATGGACACCCACCAACGCGTGATTTGCATTTGGTACGGAGGAAACTTCTTGCGTTCATGAAACTCATGATGGATACGAGTTTCTCCTCGGCCGCCGAGTATGCCTTGATCCGTATGCTCTTGCGCTCCGGCTTGACCCCGTCGGCTTGGTTGGCAAGCTCGTCCTCAAACAAAGGCTCTCCGTCGATATCCAACTCATCATCTTCCTTGAGGCCGTAGTCCTACGGAAACTCGTGGTCGAGCGGAAAGCTCTTGCATGAAGGCGGCATGTATGCTAGCTTGATCATAGGTCGACGGCGTGAACGGCCCTCGACCATCCTAGCTTTGGGTCTCTTCGGGGTCGTAGCGAGCTATGACGGCACCGCCAGTGGCCGTTGTATCACCCTCGAAGATGATGTTCTGCATGAAACGGTTGGCCATATCGTCGTCGACGACCGCCGGCATTCTATCGAACAGGTTGCGGTCGTAGGGGAGCATGTCGGCTGGCATCACCCGCGCACGTTTCCTTGGACCACCGTATGACGAGCCACCGGCTAGTAGTGTAGCGTTGAGGCCGATGGGTGCTGACGTAGGCGTGGAAGGCACCACAACGCTCACCTCTAGCGAGCATTCCCCGGAGAGTCGGAAGGCTTGCGGGTAGACGTGGAAGCCGGGAATCAGGTGAGTCATCCACGCGCGGGGCCACTCGGGCAGCACCATCCGAGGAAACGCAGACAAGTCGGTGCTAGCCGCGAACACAACGACATTTACGAGCATGTGCTGGCCAGGGTTTTAACCCTAGGTACAATAGTGCCTCCCTCGTTACCACCGCGATGCGGGCGCAGCGTCCTCCTGCTGCATGGTGGCGGCTATGGACGCGGCGGTCGCTACTTCGTCCCTTGTGTCCGCCGCGTGCCTCCGACGTTTTCTCTTCACTGACTCCATGGCCCGCTCCTCGAGCATCAACTTCTTCTTCTTCTTGGGTCAAGTGGCGGTCTTGCGAGGGGTGTCGGGCTTGCCTTTTCCGGACGGGGTGGTTGTGATGCCAGACGAGGCGAGGGAGGCAAGGCCGGCGGCGATATCGAGGTCGTCGTCCATGGCGAGCGGTCGGGAGCGCGCGTGGGCGGGAGGGTTTTAGGGAAAGTGGAGGGAAATGGCAGAGGCTTTGTCATCGACTGGCGGCTCAGGGGGAGTAGTTGGCGCGCAACGCGTGTCCCCGTCTCATGTCAGCGCCGACGCAAATCAGGCTAAAAAATGGTTTAAAAATGAATCGACATGCGAACGAAAAGTGAACGCACGTCCATTTGAATAGGCGCGTTGGGTCGACTTTTCTGTCCGACGCGATCCAAACGTACACGCATGGATGTAATGGGTCGGGGCGTTCGAGTTTCCCTAACAGCTTGAAGAAAAGAACATGAAGCCCTCAACTGATCGCAGTCCACCGCTCAGGACACCAGGAAGGCCTTGAGGAGACACAACCCGCAAATTGATAGTAAAACATTGTTGGCTCCATGGGGTTGAGCCATTGGATACGAGTACGATCTTCTCGAAAGGAGCTCTGTGCCCCCTCGTCTGGCACGAGGCGCCGGTCCGTCGAAAGATACAAACGCCCCCAAGACACCGCATGCTTCAACCATGCCGACCGCCAAACGCCTACCAACGGAATGGGCTCACCATTGGCCGAGAACTCACCAAAGGCGGCACCTCCATGAACGTGACGACGTTGCTGGTGTGGTTGCCGCCCAATCCATAATGATTTAGGCTTTCACCCGGTTATGAGCAGGGGAGGAAGGGAAAATGGGGAGGGGAGTACCATGACCGTGCCTACAGGTAGGGAATGGCGACCACACTCATCGTCGCCGTCATGGCCGGCTACACCACCCCCAACCCAAGCTTCAAATGTGGCGTCGGCAGCCTAGGACGACCAAAGGCAGACCTAAAAGGGGACCCAAGCATTGGAGGCGAAGACATCAGATCTGGACGAGCGCCTCGGTGACCCCGCGTCCAACAGCCTTCACCCGCTGCCGGCGCGACCATGGCAGTCGGCCAGCACCCGCGGCCTCCGCTGATTGAGGACGGCGTCGCGCCATCACCCGAGGTCGTCGCCTCCGCTCCAGAGTCCCCACATGCTACGGAGCGGATAGATCCTCACTGTCACCTTCCTCGGCGGTCGCGCGGCGTACCGGTGACCCCATTCGATGGTGATGAGTTAGAGGAGAAGGGGAAGGGAGGCCAGCGGCGGGCTATGGTTGGCGCCGCCCGAGTTGCCCGTGCGAGAGCGACGCGGGGGCCAATGGTTTTTTTTCTTCTACGTGTCGACTTCTCCCCTTGGATTGCATTTTCTTGGTAACAAAGGACATCTCAGATCAGGTATTTGTTTTTCAAATTTGTTAATTTTCATCTATCTACATGAGAAGTAATAAACTCTCATCTAACTTTTATGTTATTGACTTCATGTTTATTTTCTCCTTTTTCTATCTGATGGAGTTAGTTAGATGATACACTATCTAAACGCTCTTATATTTTTATGTAGGGTTAGTTAATTAATTTTCATCTAAATGAGAGCTAACCGTACTTCTACTTTTAACTGGAACACACGATTTCATTAGGGAAATGTTACCTTCCGACCGGCGGATGACTCCCGCGTATTCGCTACCTACGTGGCTGTCCGATTAGATTTTAATTATATAGCATGTAACGCTACGCGAGACGATTCATAAATTGCAACACTGGGCATGTTACAAACACACTTTATAAAATAGGTTATGTTACTAACATACAAAGTCCCAACAAGTAGCTAGTGCGTACATAGCTTGATCATCTTTTTGTTGATTTTTCTGCAACATCATTCTTGTTGCAAAAATTCTTTCGCAACATTACCTATGTTACAAGAATATGAAAAACAAATAAAAAATTATTATAACGGACTGCAAATATTTTTCTGCAACATGATCTTTCTTGCAAAAATAACACTTAAGATTATAACGTCTCACGCTAAAAATGCTTTGGATGATTTTGCAACAAAGCCGCTGTTGCGGAGTGAACACCGTTTGGGAGCTTGTTACAATTTACGACGCAAAAGTTTGGGAGATCCGCTTTTGCAACATCAACTCTGTTAAAAAAATTGTAACACAATCTTTTTTGCAAAAAAAAAAAATCTATGACAAGAATTCTGTTGGAGAAAAAATTCCACAACACAACATATGTTGCAAAAAATATAATCTACAACATAATCTTTGTTGCAAATGTTTCTGCAACAAGATCTTTGTTGCAAAGTGGTGGAGACATTGAGCGATTTAATTGTGCCGCATCCAACTACTGACACGGTGACAGGTCTTTTTAAAAGATCCGTCGGCCGACGCATAGTTGCCCCCATTTCATTAACCAGTAGGTTCAGCGAGATCACATTCCACCAGGACAAAACATCATTTTACACATTCCAACCACACATTATGTGTTTGCTCTTAACATGACTTTGTTTTTGAATCCCAATGTGATATATATATATATATATATATATATATATATATATATATATATATATATATATATTAGAGGCATTATAACTTCAAAAGAAAATAAAAATAATGGGCTTATGGGTTATGAAAGTGGTTAGATGAATCATGACACACCTACAAAACTTTGGCATGCCACATGGCGTGTTAACTGATGACATGTAAGCTATATTTTACAACAACAAAAAACTTCAAGGTATATATTCCAATATGATGGCCACTGATACTTGTGATCTGCATTGGGTTTTTCATGAAGAGGAACGGGTGATGCAACATAATATAGGTAAGTATTCCCTCCAGTAGAGAACCAAGGTTTATTGAACCAATAGGAGTAACAACCAACCCCCGTCTTCAGCGACTGCACACAAGGGAAACAAACACTTGCACCCAACACTGGCAAGAGGATTGTCAATCCCCTTGTCTCGTTATTTCCAAGCAAGTAAGTAGTGTGATTGGAAGTTGCAAAGTGAAAAGTAAATGAAGACAACGAGGAAATAGTAGTGTTTGTAAACTTGTAAGTGAATAGACCCGGGGCCATAGTTTTCTCTAGTGGCGTCTTTCATGAAAGCAAGCATACAGTGGGTAAACAAATTACTGTTGAGCAATTGATAGAAAAACATATAGTTATGTGATATTCACAGCAATGATCATGTGTATATGGGCATCACGTCCATAAGAAAATAGGCCGACTCCTGCGTGCACCTATTACTATTACTCCACTCATCAACCGCTATCCAACATGCATCTAGAGTATTAAGTAAAACAAAGTAATGCATGGAGAATGATGACATGATGTAATATGAACATAAGGATCATAAGGATCATATTTAGAATTCAGAGAAGAATCAAATATTTATCATGAATAATATGAACATAAACCCACAATTCATCGGATCCCAACAAATGCACCGCGCAAAAGAATTACATCGGATAGATCAAAGCGAAGGTGCGATGATCATTGTATTGAATATCAAGAGAGAGAGATAGCCATATAGGTACTAACTATCGACCCGTAGGTCTGTGGTGAGCTACTCACACATCACCATGGGAGCGACAAGGATGATGTAGAGGCCCTCCATGGTCGATGCCCCCTCTGGCAGGGCATCGGAAAAGGGCTCCAAATGGGCACGTGGAGGAACAGAGACTTGCAATGCCAGAAAAAGTGTTTCGGGAGGATCCCTAGGGTTTTTGGGATATATGTGAATTTATAGGACGAAAAGGTACGACGGGACGCAACCGAGGGGAGCACAAGGCAACAAGGCGTGCCCTAGGCCCTGGTCGCGCCATGTTGGGTCGTGCGTTCCTCGTGCAGCTTCTGGCCTCCTCCCAAAGCTTCCTGGTCTTTTTTTGATCCATAAAAAATCACCAAAAAGTTTCATGGCAATTGGACTTCGTTTGGTACTATAAACCCGAAAAGCCAAAAACAAGCAGAACACATGAACTGGCACACACACTGGGTCAATAGGTTAGTGCTCAAAATAGTATTAATTATTAAGTAAACCCCGAAAAGTATCCTAGAATGATAATATAATAGCATTGAACAATAAAAAATTATAGATACATTGGAGACGTATCAGCATCCCCAAGCTTAATTTCTGCTCATCCTGGAGTAGTTAAATTATAAAAACATATTTTTTGATGTGACATGCTACCCAACACGTAATATATTGAAGGTTTGATCATTGAGAAACGATGAATTAATAAATATCAACATAGTAATACTTATAAACATAAGCAATATAATCACCAGGTTTCAAAGCATACGATCCTCAAATAATGTTCACCCACTATTCATTTTATCATAAAGATATAGCATGGCTCCATCCTCACCATATAAATACAAGTGTTAAGCACCACGGTGTCAAGTCAGACAATTGGATTGTACTTTTTAACGCGCATCAGCTTTTTATTACTTGCGCAATATGTGAGTGTGAACCATGGATATAGCATAAAGGTGGAATAAAATATGGTGCTCGGTTTCGACGGGGTGAAAGTGGAGAAGAAAGTATCGCATCAACTAGGCGTATCAACGGGCTATGGAGATGCACATCAATAGATATCAATGCGAGGAGTAGGGATTGCCATGCAAGGGGTGCACTAGAGCTATAAGTGTATGAAAGCTGAACTGAAGCTAAGTGGGTGTGCATCTAACTTTCTTGCTCGTGAAGACCTCGGGCCCGTTGATGACCCACAAGTGTAGGGGATCTATCGTAGTCCTTTCGATAAGTAAGAGTGTCGAACCCAACGAGGAGCAGAAGGATCTGACAAGTGGTTTTCAGCAAGATATTCTCTGCAAGCACTGAAATTATCGGTAACAAATAGTTGTGTGATAAGATGATTCATAGCAAGTAGCAAGTAACAAGTAGCAATAGTAACAAAGGTGCAGCAAAGTGGCCCAATCCCTTTTGTAGCAAGGGACAAGCCCGGACAAACTCTTATAGGAGGTAAAGCGCTCCCGAGGACACATGGGAATTTCTGTCAAGCTAGTTTTCATCATGTTCATATGATTCGCGTTCGGTACTTTGATAGTTTGATATGTGGGTGACCGGTGCTTGGGTGATACCCTTACTTGGACAAACATACCACTTATGATTAACCCCTCTCGCAAGCATCTGCAACTACGAAATAAGAATTAAGACAAATTCTAACTATAGCATTAAACTAGTGGATCCAAATCAGCCCCTTACGAAGCAACGCATAAACTAGGGTTTAAGCTTCTGTCACTCTAGCAACCCATCATCTACTTACTACTTCCCAATGCCTTCCTCTAAGCCCAAATAATGGTGAAGTGTTATGTAGTCGACGTTCACATAACACCACTAGAGGAAAAACAACATCCAACGCATCAAAATATCGAATGAATGCCAAATTCACATGACTACTTATAGCATGACTTATCACATGTCCTCAGGAACAAAAGTAACTACTCACAAAGCATAACTATATTCATGACCAGAGAGGTATTGAATAACATCAAGGATCTGAACATATAATCTTCCATCGAGTAATCCAACTAGCATCAACTACAAAGAGTAATTAACACTACTAGCAACCTTACAAGTACCAATCGGAGTCGCGAGACAGAGATTGGTTACAAGAGATGAACTAGGGTTTGGAGATGAGATGGTGCTGATGAAGATGTTGATGGTGATGAGTCCCCTCCGATGAGAGGAGTGTTGGTGATGACGATGGCAACGATTTCCCCCTCCGGGAGGGAAGTTTCCCCGGCAGGACGACCCTGCCGGAGCTCTAGATTGGTTCTGCTCAAGTTCCGCCTCGTGGCGGCGGCGAATCCTCCCGAAAGCCTCCTCTTGATTTTTTCTGGAACGAAACCCTCCTTATAGCAAAAGAGGGGGTCCAGAGGGCCAACTGGGAGCCCACAAGCCCCTAGGCGCGGCCAGGGGGGTAGGTCGCGCCTAGCAGGCTTGTGGCCTCCTGGTGGCTCCCGTGTGGTACTTCTTCCGCCCGGTATTTTTTATAAATTCCAAAATAAATCCTTGTTTATTTTCACGGCTTTTGGAGTTGCGCAGAATAGGTATCTCAAACTTGCCCCTTTTTCAGGCCAGAATTCCAACTGCCGACATTCTCCCTCTTCATGTAAACCTTGCAAAATAACAGAGAAAAGGCATAAGTATTATACCATGAAGTGTAATAACAACCCATAAAGCAATAAATATCAACATAAAAGCATGATGCAAAATGGACGTATCAACTCCCCCAAGCTTAGACTGTGCATGTCCTCAAGCGGAAACCGAGATCAATAAATATGCCCACATGTTTAGAGAGAGAGGTGTCGACTAAACAATATATGGACATGCAGGCATCATGATCATAATTAGAACAACAATATCATCATATAATCTCTCATGCTAAAGTGACAATTTCTTCCCAAAGTAAAGTATGGATCAAGAACCTTATTGAGAATTAACAACCAATAGCCTTTAGTCATTGAAGCAATTGCAATTTATCATAACATCGGAAAGAGTCAATGTAACATCCCAATTTTCTTAAATTCGGATGTTAATAGATCATTCATGTGCATCTCATATTTTTATGCATTATTGTGTTCTTCTGAAAATTCTATTCATTATGTGACTGCGGGCAATTTATTGGAGTGGAGATAATATGACTTCTCCTCCGTCGAATTAAAGTGCATAATGTTTCGAATATTATTTGAAGTCACCAATTTGGTTTTGCAAATTTTCTAAACTCCGAATTATTTTTAGTTGAGTTTTTCAATCTCGTTGTGTGACCTATTGCATAAAGCTATTTTCAAAAGTTTGCATTAGGTGGAACTAGGGTTCCCATAGATATATTATATGTATATGTATATATATATATATATTATATATATATATATTAGTTGTATATAATATTATGTTTTTTTCCTAAGTATTCTAGTGTACATATATATTAGTACATATTTTCTAGTATTTGTTAGCTAGGAATTATATTTTATTTTTTTATATTTTTTTTTGCTGCTGTTTGTTCTTTTTCAAAAAAAAAAGGGAACCGGCCAGGCCGAGCCAAAGGGCTCAGCCCAGCCATGCACCGAGGCATGCACCACATACCCATGAGCAGCGCCCGAGATTTCCTAGGATCAAATCCCATCCCCTGCCCGAGCCTTTCTTCCCCACGTCTCTTTTTTCCTTCCTCTCTCTCCTCTCCTCTCTTTCCTTCTTTCTCTATACCGAGACTAACTCTCCCAGCCCGCGATTTCCCTACAGCTCCTTCCTCGCTCTCCTCCCTTAACTCTCCTTCCCCCTCTCCTGCCTTGCCTTCCCTCTCTCCTGCCGAAGCCCCACCGCGACCAAAGCTTCCTCCCTCCTCTTTCCTTCCTCAGCAGACCGAACCGACCTCTCCTCCCTGCCAGCGATTCCTTCCCCGTTTCTCTCTCTCCTTTCCATAGCCACCTCCCCCAAGGCCTATATAAGTCCCACCCCCCGGAGACCCCGTTCCCAACCCTAGGACCGCCGCCACGTTCCCCCGCCGCCCTAGCCGCCGCCACGAGCAGCAGCAGCAGCAGCCCGAAGCTGCTGCACTTCGGCTCCCCCCTGGGAAGCAACCCCCCGAGCTCTCTCTCTCCACCGCCGCCTCCCCCCGCGGAGGAGGACCCCGCCGCCGACTCCCTGAAGCCCCACCGCCCCGGAGCTACCCCCTCTCCCTCGCCGGCCAGCCCCTCGCCGGTGCAACACCACTGCCAGCAGGTAGTCTCCCTCTCCCTCTCGTTATTTCTTGTATACTTTTCCTTAGCCGTTAGATATTAGATGTAAGGCCCAGATTAAATCACCGCATACCCTTTCGGTTTATCCTAGAAAACCAGTAGGTTCTTTTAGTCACTTATGAATTAACCAGCAGACTTGCTAGTCTTCGGCCGTTTGCCCGTAACTTTGAAACAAGCAGCCCTGCAACCAGTAGCATCTTGCCACGTATACCCTCTCTTTTAGCACTAGCAGTTTTAACTTTTCTATCTATATTACAAAAACAGAAACTTTCAATTTTGTTTTGGCCATAACGTTTTATCCCTAAGTCCAATGACATTGATTCCTTTTCCAGTAGCTCACAAATTTCCTGTAGTTTTTAAAAACATATAATTTGTCTGTGTTTGAAATTTCTAAATATAAGTTAGAGCAGATTTAGTATAAAAACTGTTTTGCCTATTCCAGGAGTTTAAAAATGATTTTTAATTGATTCTTTTTGCTACTGTTTTCTAGTGATAAAATCTTACTGTGGTAGAAGTTTCAGAATTTTTAAAGTATTTTTACTGGTGTTTTCAACAGAAACAAGTTTCTGCCATACCGGCGCGCGATAAATTCTTTTGCGTAGTCTTTTGCAAATCATTGCATGTGATGTTATTTTTACTTGTGGCATGATTGAATTGCTTATGGTGTGCTTTGTGTTTGTATCGGTAGATCATCCGGAGTGCGAAGCGTGTTACTTAGAGACGCTCGAGCAGGACAACTATCGTCAAGGCAAGTCATCTTTGATCATGTTATTTTACCTATGTTTTCAATGCATGGTAGATCACCTTCTTTGCCCAATTTGCATGCTGCCTAGGTACTTGGAAACTTTAGCATAAGATGTAGTATCATGTGGTAGGAACACAACAACCCCGACACTTGGCCCCGTGACGACAATGTTATATTTGCTATGCTTGAGTAGACGGGTTATTGGTTGAGTGTATACCACGAGTGATGCAAGGTTGATATAATAATCAAGACCGGACTAAGACAAGATTTTCAAGACCTCGGACGAAATGCAACTCTGGGTGAAGGACGGTTGATCGGCTCCCTGGAAAACCCAGTGGATGCCCGGGATGCTGGAGAGGCCATGTCATCCTGCGGAAAGCTTCACCCAGGCTCGAAGAGACGGACGGAGACTTCAAGACTCAAGGCTTACCTGCACAGCCACAAGTCATTATGGGCTCTGGCTTGGTTGGACAACGCGGCGACTCTGGACAGGCGGTGCTAGCAGATGTAGACGAACGGTAGGAATGGATGGGCACCGACAGGGATTCAGAGGGACCCGTTGAAAGACCATGTTTTGATCATCCGGCCTTCAAACACCTTGAAGTGCGAGGACAAACCCGGAGGCGATCAAATCTTGTGGGGAACGTGTGCAAAACTCTGCAGAGTACCCAACCTAATCGATTAGCCGTGTCCACGGTCATGGACAACTTGAGCCGAAGGCATTGAATTTCCCCTGAACTCTCGACACAACTTAATAATGATGTGGGTGTTAACAACTATTCGGGTACGAGAATTGGTTGGCGGAACCATCTCGTTAACTACAAACATTGTAGTAATATTTTGCTTTCAACCCCTTTTGTTTTAGGATAAAACTGGCTTTATGCAAAACTAGCTCCACCGGCCAAATATGCATGTAGAGATAGATGATTATTATTTTACCCCCCTCTCTTTGATGATTTGCCGGCATATTCAATATGCTGACCTACACGGCTGCAACGTATCATGTTGCAGAGTACTTTTCCGACCAGGAGTGAGGCTACGATCTACGCTCAGCGACATGCCCTTGGAGTCGGATGGACTCGTCTACCTGATGCTTCCGCTTAGTCTTCGTTAGATAATCTCATGAGATGGCCTTCAACCACTTTATTGTACTCCTTTATTGTAATAAAGTACTCTTTATGAGATTTCGATTAATAAAGCTGTGTGATTGCACTCTTGAATATATACATTATGTACTGTGTGTGTACCAGCATGATCTTGGGATGGTACGGAAACACCAGAGGCTTGACTCGTCTTGAGTCGGGTCGCTACAGTCAAATAAGAGCTTGTAAAGAAAATCCACATACTCAATCATCCTTTTTTCCTCTACCATTGCTACAACTCACGTGGTACTCATGAGATCAAAGTTTCAGTCGGACACAGAGAAAGATAGGGGCTTATAGTTTTGCCTCGCAACTATTTACCTCAAGGGTAATGTCAACAATAATAATTCATGAATACTTACTTCCAAGTTGACATATGAATATAGATCGTTCCCTAGCATATGACGTTAGCCAAGATAAAGGCGAAATTAGGAATTGGTGTAGATCACCATGACTCTTTCAAGGGCAAAAAGTAAAGGTACAAGATAGGCCCTTCGCAGAAGGAAGCAGAGGTTGTCATGCGATTTTGAGGTTTGGATGTGTGTCCTCTTAGTGTGAAGGAATGTCACTTTATATTGCCTCCTGTGATAAAGAACTTTATTATGCAGTCTATCGCTTTTATGTCTTCCTCATCACAGGTTCGTACAAATATTATTTTCCACACAATAATAGATCATACATATTTAGAGAGCAATTTTTATTGCTTGCACCGATGACAACTTATTTGAGGGATCTTATTCAATCCATAGGTAGGTATGGTGGACTCTCATCGCAAAAATGGGTTGAAGGTTTATGGATGCACAAGTAGTATCTCTACTTGGTGCGGGAGTTTTGGTTGATATGGGGTGGAAGCAATCTTCACATGCTAAGGGATCTCTAGTCATATAATCATTGTTCGGAACCAAGCAAACATAATTCATTATGTTGTCTTCCTTGTCCAACATCTACTTCTAAGCATGCAATAGTTTAGTGAGTGTTCACAATCATAGATGGTGTCAAAGATGATATATTTATATGTGAACCTCTCTTTATTTATTACTTCCTATTAATTGCAGCAATGACAAAGGTCTATGTTTGTTCACCCACAACAAGTTTCAATCATCATTCTTTTTATATGTGGAGTCATCACTTCCCATAAGATCATTACATGATCTTTCATGCTTTTGTTCTTTTATCATTCTTTTCTTTTGATCATGGCATGAAGCAAGGCCTTTAACTAAAACACTCTTTATTATATGACTCACGAACTCGAATACATCGGGGGTGACACAAAACAAAACTCAAGCCTAAAACACTAAGAAATTTATTCTACTAGAGAAAGATAAAACCAAAAAGGATCGAACTAAAAAAAGGTAAAGGCAAAAGATGTGATGGTGATACGATACCGGGGCAACTCCCCCAAGCTTGGCACAAGCCAAGGGGATTGCCCATACCCGTGCTTAGTTGTCTTCCTTTGGAGGTGATGGTGGTGGAGTTCTTGCAACCTGGGTTTGATCCTCCGTTTTCCAAGGCATAGGTGCTCGTTCATGGAAATATGATCGAGTCTCCGGAATCCTCAAATCTGCAGCCAACCGTATTGATTTAAATCTATACTCATACTCACAGTTTTGGTTCTGCAGGTCATAGATCTGGGCTTGGAGGTGATCAATTCTGTCATAGAGCCTGGAGAGGTGCTTCCCGATGTCATTGGCATCGATCTTGTGCTTGTTGGTGAACTCCGTGATCATCATGTGGTTGGCGTTGAGTCTGTGTTCCACCATCCCTTGGCACTTGAAGACTTGCTGCTCCATTGCTTCGAGCCTCGCCTCCACGCTTCCGGTCTTCTTGGGCCCCTCAACATCACGGATGTGCAGCACCCCCTCACGCATCTCGATAGATTGAGGGTGTAGCAACACTCCTGCGAGGTACGGATTGATGACCTTCTCGAAGATCTTGTCCTTCGGAGCTTTTGGGGACGCCATAGCAATCTAGATCTGTGTGCACAACAGCTCGAAACGAAAACACAGGAAAATTGCGTGATACGAGGGTCAGACCTTTCGGGAGAATATATAATGATTTTTTTCCGACCAGAAGGAGTACTCCGCAAGAAAACAGAGTCCGGGAGGCACACGAGGTGGTCACAAGCCCCCGAGGCGCGGCCAGGGGGGTGGCCCACGCGTGGCAGGCTTGTCGCCTCCTCGTGCGCTTTCCTGACTACTTTAAATTTTTCTATTTTTTCTAAAAATTCCAAAACAGAGAAAAATTCCTACTGGAAAAGTTTTGGAGTCAGGTTACTTACCGAATCACATACCTCTTCGTTTTCGGAGTCTGAAACAGGCTAATAAATATCCCTTATGTACTCCTCCGGAGTTATGGTATTGATAATATTGCTTTCAACATTTATCGGAGTACCTGAGATATAGTGCTTGATTCTTTGCCCATTTACCACTCTTGGAAAATTACCTTCCGTGTTGTTGATCTTGATGGCACCGGAATGATATACTTCCTCAACAATGTAAGGACCTTCCCATTTAGAGAGAAGCTTGCCTGCAAAAAATCTTAAATGAGAATTGTATTGCAAGACATAATCACCTACATTGAACTCATGTTTCTGTATCCTTTTATCATGCCACCTCTTAACCTTTTCTTTAAACAACTTGGCATTTTCATATGCCTGAGCTCTCCATTCATCAAGCGAGCTAATATCAAATAACCTCTTCCCACCAGCAAGTTTGAAATCAAAGTTGAGCTCTTTGATTGCCCAATAAGCCTTATGCTCTAGCTCAAGAGGTAAATGACATGCTTTACCATAAACCATTTTGTACGGAGACATGACCATGGGATTCTTATAAGCAGTTCTATAAGACCACAGTGCATCATCGAGCTTCTTAGACCAATTTTTTCTAGACCTATTGACAGTCTTTTGCAGAATTAGTTTAATCTCTCTATTGCTTATCTCTACTTGACCGCTGGACTAATGATGATAGGGAGATGCAATTCTATGATTGACATCATACTTAGCAAGCGTTTTACGGAAAGCACCGTGAATAAAATGTGAACCACCATCGGTCATTAGATATCTAGGGACTCCAAATCTAGGGAAAATAACTTGTTTAAGCATCCTGATAGAAGTGTTGTGATCAGCAGTACTAGTTGGGATAGCTTCTACCCACTTAGTAACGTAATCAACAACAACTAGGATATGAGTATACCCGTTGGATTTTGGAAAAGGTCCCATATAATCAAAACGCCAAACATCAAATGGTTCAATGACAAGTGAATAATTCATAGGCATTTCCTGACGTTTACCGATATTACCTATTCTTTGACATTCGTCACAAGACAAGACAAACTTACGGGCCTCCTTGAAGAGAGTGGGCCAATAGAAACCTGATTGCAATACCTTGTGTGCAGTTCTATCTCCCGCATGGTGTCCTCCGTAAGCCTCGGAGTGACACTTCTGTAGGATCTGTCCCTGTTCATGTTCAGGTACACAACGTCTAATAACACCATCTACTCCTTCCTTATAAAGGTGAGGATCATCCCAAAAGTAATGTCTCAAATCAAAGAAGAATTTCTTCTTTTGCTGGTATGTGAAACTAGCTGGTATATATTTGGCAACGATATAATTCGCATAATCATCATACCACGGTGTACTACGTGAAGTATTGATGACATTCAGTTGCTCATCAGGAAAGCTATCATCAATAGGTTGTGGGTCATCAAGAACATTCTCCAACCTAGACAAGTTATCTGCTACTGGGTTCTGAGCACCCTTCCTATCAACAACATGCAAATCAAATTCTTGTAGCAAGAGAACCCATCTGATAAGTCTAGGTTTAGCATCTTTCTTTTCCATGAGGTACTTAATAGCAGCGTGATCAGTGTGAATAGTGACTTTGGAATCAACTATGTAAGATCTGAACTTTTTAGATGCAAACACGAGTGCTAAAAATTCCTTTTCAGTAGTAGCATAGTTTCTTTGGGCACTGTCTAGAGTTCTACTAGCATAGTGAATAACATTCAACTTCTTATCAATTCTTTGTCCTAGAACAACACCAACAACATAATCACTAGCATCACACATGATTTTAAAAGGTAAGTTCCAATCAGGTGGTTGAACAATAGGCACAGTTATCAAGGCCTTCTTAAGTATTTCGAAGGCTTCCTCACAATCATCGTCAAAAACAAAAGGAATATCATTTTGCAAGAGATTGGTAAGAGGCCTAGAAATCTTAGAGAAGTCTTTAATGAACCTCCTATAGAAACTAGCATGACCAAGGAAACTTCTTATAGCTTTGATATCTGTGGGGCATGGCATTTTCTCGATCGCATCAACCTTAGCCTTATCGACTTCAATACCTCTTTCAGAAATTTGATGTCCTAAGGCGATGCCTTCATTAACCATAAAGCGGCACTTCTCCCAATTCAAGACAAGATTGGTATCTTTACATCTCTGCAAAACTCGATCAAGGTTGCTGAGGCAATCATCAAAAGAAGACCTGTAAACGGAGAAGTCATCCATGAAAACCTCAACAATCTTTTCACAAAAGTCAGAAAATATAGCCATCATACATATTTGAAAGGTAGCAGGTGCATTACATAAGCTAAAAGGCATACGTCTGTAAGCAAAGGTACCGAAGGGGCAGGTGAAAGTGGTTTTCTCCTGATCAGATTGTGCAACAGGTATTTGGGAGAAACCAGAATAACCATCTAGATAGCAGAAGTGTGTGCGTTTAGGCATTCTTTCTAGCATTTGGTCGATAAAAGGCAAAGGGTAATGATCTTTCCTAGTGGCTTTATTCAATTTTCTAAAATCGATCACCATCCTATAGCCAGTAATAATCCTCTGAGGGATCAATTCATCCTTATCATTAGGGACAACTGTAATACCTCCCTTCTTAGGGTCATAGCAGTAGTACCGCGGGGCTAGCGGTAGTACTGCTGCCCCTAAGCGGTAGTACCGCTAGGGTGGCGGTAGTACCGCTGCCTCCTTAGCGGTAGTACCTCTAGGGGTGGACTTTCAGATATAGTCAGATTTGAAGCAACTAAAATTACTAGATTCGTTTCAAGAGATCCACGGCTAACAGATAAACTTATCACAAGAATCACCATAGCTCTAAAACATGTGGAACTCTAGATCATCTAGATGGAGACAAGCCTAGTCAATGGGATCCAAGTTTAGATCAAATCCATGAGATGTATGATAAGAGCTACCAGATCTAAAACATGGAGAGCTAGGGCATGTCAAAATATTTGCAATGAAGAACATTAGACCTAAAATCTCCTAAGATTTATCCTCTGTTCCATCCAAAAACTAAGTATAAAGCATATCTATGGATCCAATGCAACAAGCTCCTAACCCTAGAAACAAACACACCAACCAAGAGAGGAAGGGGAGGAGCTGTACCGGACTCCATGGCACTTGAAGGAGGAAGGGGGAGGGGAACAAGCCCTCCAACTGGAAAGAGAGGGGAGGCTTCGCGGAAGGATATCCAAGCAAGGAGATTTCGGGTAGAGGGAGAGAGCACCACGAAGAAGATGAAACATGGGCAAGAAAAATGGCCCCTCTCCCTTTATATAGCCCCCGGGTCACGGGCGGAGCGGTAGTACCGCTGGGTCATAGCGGTAGTACCGCTCCCCCTCGCGGTAGTATCGCTCCCCCAGGCGGTAGTACCGCTGGGTTCATAGTGGTAGTTCCGTGATAACCCACAAGTATAGGGGATCGCAACAGTTTTCGAGGGTAGAGTATTCAACCCAAATTTGTTGATTCGACACAAGGGGAAGCCAAAGAATATTCTCAAGTATTAGCAGTTGAGTTGTCAATTGAACCACACCTGAAAGACTTAGTATCTGCAGGAAAGTATAAGTAGCAAGGTAGTATGATAGCAACAGTTGGAACACTAACCAGTAGCAGGAAAGTGATAGCAGTAGCGATAGAGTAACAGTAGCAACAGTGATAGCAGTAGCGACAGAGTAACAGTAGCAGCAGTGACAGCAGTAGCGGCATACTAATGTAACAAGGACCAATAGGAAAGACTCGTAGGCATTGGATCGGTGATGGATAATTATGCCGGATGATATTCATCATGCAACAATTATAACACGGAGAGATATGTAACTAGCATCAGTTCGTCAATGTAATGTAGGCATGTATTCCGTATGTAGTCATACGTGCTTAGGGAAAATAACTTGCATACCATCTATTGTCCATCCCTCCCGTGGCAGCGGGGTCCTAATGGAAACTACGGGATATTAAGGTTCTCCTTTTAATATAGAACCGGACCAACACATTAACACTTAGTGAATACATGAACTCCTCCTACTATGGTCATCTCCGGGAGTGGTTCCGGCTATTGTCACTCCGGGGTGGCCGGGTCATAACACATAGTAGGTGACTACAACTTGCAAGATAGGATCAAGAACACACATATATTGGCGACAACACAATAGGTTCAGATCTGAAATCATGGCACTCGGGCCCTAGTGACAAGCATTAAGCATAGCCAAGTAGTAGCAACATCAATCTCAGAACATAGTGGATACTAGGGATCAATCCCCTTCAAAACTAACTCGATTACATGATAGATCTCATCTAATCCATCACCGTCCAGCAAGCCTACGATGAGACTACTCACGAACGGTGAAGAGCATCATGGAATTGGTGATGAAGGAAGGTTGGTGATGACGATGGCGACGATCTTCCCTCTCTGGAGCCCAGAACGGACTCCAGATCTGCCCTCCAGAGGAAGAACAGGAGGTGGCGGCGTCTCCGTATTGTAAAACACGATGAACTCTTCTCCTTGATTTTTTTCCGGACGGAAGGGACTAAATAGAGCTGGAATTGGAGGCGGTGGAGCAACATGGGCCCCACAAGCCTGCCAGGCGCGGCCAGGGGGGCCCGCGCCTGGTGGGCTTGTGGGCTCCATGCTCCACCCCTCCCGTTGATTCTTGCGCCAGTATTTTTTATATATTCCACAAAAAATCCCCGTAAATTTCCAGGTCATTCCGAGAACTTTTATTTCTGCGCAAAAACAACACCATGACAATTCTACTAAAAACAGTGTTAGTTCGGGTTAGTTCCATTCAAATTATGCAAATTAGAGTCCAAAACAAGGGCAAAAGAGTTTGGAAAAGTAGATACGTTGGAGACGTATCAACTCCCCCAAGCTTAAAACCTTGCTTGTCCTCAAGCAATTCAGTTGACAAACTGAAAGAGACAAAATAAAAACTTTTATGAACTCTATTTGATCTTGTTGTTGCAACTATGTCTAACTCATATACATAATTTCAGGAAGATTACAAGCTAACCACATAAGCAAATGACATCTAGGTCTCATGGTAAACTCATATCAATGGCATAATCCACTAGCGAGCAATAATGACAAGTTTCAAACGTCAACACTTCAATCAAAACAATCATGAAGCTGTACGAACAGATGGTATCTCGCTAGCTCTTTTTGAGACTGCAAAACATAAATGCAGAGCACCTTCAAAGACCAAGGGCTAACTAAACATTGTAATTCATGGCAAAGAGGATCCAGTCACAGTCATGCTCAATATCAGTCAAAAGAAAAGAATAAAAATGACAGAGGTGCTCTCTAATTGGTGCTTTTATAAGAAGAGGATGACTCAAGAGGAACATAAATAGACAAGCCCTTCGCAGAGGGAAGCATTGATTTGCAGAGGTGCCAGAGCTCAAGCTTTGAAAACAGAGATAATAATTTTGGGTGGCATGCTCTCATTGTCAGCGCAATGACCAAGAGTTTTCACCATCTTCCATGCTACACATGTTATAGGCGGTTCCCAAATAGAAAAGTAAAGTTTTGACTCCCCCACCACCGATCAATCACACTCCACGACTAGCCGAATACTCGGGTGCCGTCCATACCAACATCAATCCAGGGGGAGTTTTGTTTGCAATTATCTTTTTGATTTGAGCGTGGAACTGGGCATTCCAATTACCGGCCCCTTTCTCGTGATTGATAGTGAATAAACACATATCGAGGATAACACGCCTAGCATGGAAGATACTGATAGCCCCCTGTCACCACATGAGCGGTTCCGGCATGCAAAACAGATTATTTCTTGAAGGTTTAGAGAGTGGCATATGCAAATTTACTGGGAACGGCAGGTAGATACTGCATATAGGTAGGTATGGTGGACTCATATGGAAAAACTTGGGTTTATGGAAGTGGATGCACAAGCAGTATTCCCGCTTAGTACAAGTGAAGGCTAGCAAAAGACTGGGAAGCGACCAACTAGAGAGCGACAACAGTCATCAAAATGCATTGAAATTAACCAACATTGAGTGCAAGCATGAGTAGGACATAAATCACTATGAACATGAATATCATAGAGTCTATGTTGATTTTGTTTCAACTACATGCATAAACATGCGCCAAGTCAAGCCACTTGAATCATTCAAAGGAGGATACCATCCTATCATACTACATCATAATCATCTCAAAATTCATGTTGGCATCCAAGACAAACCATTATAAGCTCCTAGCTAATTAAGCATGACATCAGAAACTACGATCTCTAAGTTGTCATTGTAAACATGTTTCTCTCACAACAAAGCTGAATCAGGAATGTTGAGCTAGTCATATTTACAAAAACAAAATAGATCGAGTTCATACCAGCTTTTCCAGGCTCAGTCACTTCATCATATATCGTCATTATTGCCTTTCACTTGCACAACCGAATGATGTGAACAATAATAAGAGTGCTCGTGCATTGGACTAAGCTGGAATCTACAAGCAAACACAACGGAGAAGACAAAGTAATATGGCTCTTTGACAGATAAACATATATGCATGCGAGAGCCACTAAACATTGTAACCATGGTCTTCTACCTTGACCCAAAGAAAAAGAAAACTATTTACACGGGAAAGCTCCCAACAAGAAAAAGAAGAACAAGAAATCTTTTTGGGTTTTCTCAAACTAGACAAACACACGAAAAGGAAACGAGAAAAAGAAATAAGCTAGCATGGATGATACAGTGGCAAAGTGTGAACACCGACTAACAAAGTGAAAGTGTAAGCAGGAATATAAAGTCGGTGAGAAACACGTACTCCCCCAAGCTTAGGATTTTGGCCTAAGTTGGTCTAATCCCAAGGAGGGAAATAACCAGCTCCGGGGTACTCCGGAGTGGACTAAGGGTGCCACTGCTGTGTGAGCTCCTCTGGCTCCCACTGATAAACTGGCGTCTGGTACTCGACTGGTAGCTCGGGCACGGGCGCGTGTGGTTGGGCTATGCCCCAATATGCGTAGATGTCTGAGGGCATAATAATGTACCTGCCTAGAGGAAGATTGAACAAAGAAGGAGCAGGCAAAGTAATAGTCTCACGAGTACCCTCACTAAATACCAGGTTATAAATCATCCTTCTATTTATATCTCTATCAAGAAATTCATGGTGAACCATGCTATCATAATCTAGATATCTCTCGGGAAGAAGAATCTCTTCTTCCTCGTCCAGTCTAATAGGTATCTCAAAATGTCTAGCGAGACAAGTAGCATAGATACCTCCATAGACAACGCCTTTAGAACGGTTCGTGTTCAACCGTTGAGCTACTATAGCGGCCAAGCTATAAGTTTTATCATTATAAAGGGCTTCGCGCAAGACCGCAAGATTTGGGGAGCTAAGGGCTCCAGCTTTCCCACGGCCAATCAAACATTTTCCCATGAATAATGAGAAGTACCGAAGCACGGGAAAATGTATGCTAGCAGCTCTAGCACAAGACACTCCTCTGTCCTCTCCTACAACAATAGTATCTATGAAAGCCTCCAAGTCCCGTGGACGAGGTTCATGAATATCCCCAACATAAGGTAATTTGCAAACATTGCAAAAATCCTGAAGTGACATGCACTGGGGGATATCATATAATTTGAACTCAACCATAGGAGGACTGTTCCTTGGATAGAAATTAAAGCTTTACACGAAGATATTAGTGAGGAGGAGGTATTGCGGACACTTATCTTCAACGAAGGCGGTAAGGCCTGCGTTCTCCACCAAATAATAGAAGTCCTCATAAAGTTCGGCGGCGCGTATGAACACATCGCTTGGCCACTCGCACGCTCGAACTTCTGCAACTCGAGGGATCGGATACTTGGGTTTCTTCTTCTCACTTTCATCATCCTTGGGGTCACGGCTTGAAGAGCCTCTTAAGAACCTCCTCATCTTTTCCTTTTTCTATCTTTGAAAATTTCTGAAATTTTTTAGTGACTCTAAGGAAAAGTGAACAAGGCTCAACGAAACTCATAGCAACTACTCCAACAAGTGCCTAGAGGACATATCACGCATCAAAACTACTTGGGACCAGCTAAAATTAGCATGCAAAGCTCAAGAACAGGGTCACCCTGGCAGCAAAAATTCGCGACGTATAAGGCACTAGAGCAAAAACTAATTGGACCAATGGAGGAGTCAGTTACCAAGGAGCAATTTCCCCAAAACAGTTTGGTGAATGGGGCTTTGTACAAGGAGATCGAAAGTCGCAGCAAGAAGAGCAAGAACACGGGTTTGAGCTGCGAAATGATTTTTTCTGGAGGTAGGAGAAGCAGATGGGAGCTAGAATAAGTGGAGGGGGTACACGTGGGCCCCACAAGCCTGGGAGGCGTGGCCGGGGGGGGGGGGGGGGGAGGGTGCCCGCGCCTCCAGGGCTTGTGGCCCACTGGTGCAACCCCTTGACTAGCTCTTCGTCTCAAAAATTTTCAAAAATTCCAGAAAAAATCATACTTGATTTTCATGGCATTCGGAGAACTTTTATTTTCGGGGTACTTTTCTACGGGACGCTAAAAGCAGAAAACAGGGAAAACTAAACTAAATCTATCATTTTTCTTCTAAGCAACCGAAGGTGAAAGCTTGGAACACAGGTTTGTGACTCCTCGATTCATCCATCCCATGGTCATCGAAATAAATCCGTCAATGAGGTTGATCAAGTCTCCTTGACAAACTTTTTCGAATCACATAAAAAAGAATGGAGAATTTTCGAATAGTCACTAGGTTACCTCAATGGGGATGTGCATATCCCCAACAAGCAAATCATACTTCATCTTGACAGTAGCTATAGGGCATTCAAAGCTCCCAATAAGAATCGATGAAGTTTTTTCTATAGTATTGATGCAATGTACCCGATATTGTTTCTTCGGAAAGTGCACCATATGCTCACTACTGTTAACATGGAAAGTGACATTGCCTTTGTTGCAATCTATAACTGACCATGCAGTGTTTAAAAAGGGTCTTCCAAGGATGACCGCCATGGCATCATCCTCGGGAATATCCAGAATAATAAAGTCTGTTAAGATAGTGACGTTAGCAACCACAATAGGCACATCCTCACAAATGCCGATAGGGAAAGCAGTTGATTTGTCGGCCATTTGCAGAGAGATTTCAGTGGGTGTCAACTTATCCAGTTCAAGTCTACGATAAAGAGAGAGAGGCATGACACTAACACCGGCTCCAAGGTCGCATAAAGCAGTTGTAACGTAGTTTCCCTTAATGGAGCAAGGTATAGTGGGCACTCCGGGATCACCTAGTTTCTTAGGAGTTCCACCCTTGAAGGTATAATTAGCGAGCATGGTGGAAATCTCAACCTCGGGTATCCTCCTCTTATTAGTAACAATATCCTTCATGTACTTAGCATACGGAGACATTTTGAGCATATCTGTCAAACGCATTTGCAGAAAGACAGGTCTAATCATTTCAATAAATCTCTCAAAATCCTCATCATCCTTTTTCTTGGATGGTTTGGGAGGAAAGGGCATGGGTTTCTGAACCCATGGTTCCCTTTCTTTACCATGCTTCCTAGCAGCGAAATCGTTCTTATCATATCTTCTATTCTTAGGCTGTGGGTTATCAAGATCAATAGGTTCAATCTCCACATCCTTATCATTGCTAGGTTGAGCATAAACATGAACATCACTATTGATATTATCATTAGGCTCATGTTCATCACCAGATTGTGTTTCGGCATCAGAGACAGAGACATCGTTTGGACTCTCAGGTGTAACAGCAACAGGGTTGCTAGCGTGCAAGTTCCTATCATCTTTCTTCTTCTTCCTAGGATGACTAGGTGCATCAGTGCTAACTCCTTGAGAATCTTGTTCAATCCTCTTAGGATGACCCTCAGGATACAAAGGTTCCTGGGTCATTCTACCGCCTCTAGTGACGACTCTAACAGAATTGTCATTCAACTCATTGAGCAAGTCATTTTGAGCTTTAAGTACTTGTTCTACCTGAGTAGTAACTATAGAAGCATGTTTACTCAAGAGCTTAAGATCATTGACATTTCTGTCCACACAAGTACTTAAATGACTAAGCATACGAGCATTCTGTTCCAATTGTCTGCTAACATAATCATTGAAACTTTGTTGTTTCGCAACAAAGTTATCAAATTCATCCAGGCATAAGCTAGTAGGTTTATCAAAAGGAATATCACTCACATTGAATCTACGAAGAGAATTTACCTCTACTACCTGTATCGGGTTACCGAGACCATGGATCTCTTTGATAGGTGGTAGATTTTTGACATCTTCAGATTTAATGCCTTTCTCTTTCATAGATTTCTTAGCTTCTTGCATATCTTCAGGACTGAGGAATAGAATACCTCTTTTCTTCGGAGTTGGCTTTGGAGGTGGTTCGGGAATAGTCCAAGCATTCTCATTGCACAAGATGTTATTCAATAGGATCTCAACTTGTTCTACGGTTCGTTCCCTAAAAACACAACCGGCACAATGATGTCAACTGTTCTTCCCCTTTGCAACGGCACCAGAAGAATGCTGCTAGCACTCTCCGCCAATCGAAACTAGAAGAATGTTGTTGACGACCCACCAGCATGTGGGATCGTAGCAGTTTTCGAGGGTAGAGTATTCGACCCAAATTTGTTGATCGCCAAACAGGAGGTGAGAGAATACTCTCGAGTATTAGCAGCTGAATTTGTCAGATTCAACCACACCTGAAAGATTAGTATCTGCAAGCAAAGTAGTAACAACAAAGTAGTATGATAACAACGGTGTCAGAAACGATCTGTTGACGGCAGACTATTCCTAACTGTCGTATCAATGGCGCCAAGTTGCCTCGTTGACGGAAATTGTCTGTTCCCATCAACGACCAGCGATCAAGATTGTAGCAGGTAGCAGCAGTGTAACGAGTAGTAGCAGTGGCAAGGAAAAGCAGTAGTGACAGCAGTAGCAAGTAGCAACAGTAGCAAGCGACAGTAGTAGCAACAGTAGCAGCAGAGCAAGACAAGTAACAGCAATAGCAACAGTAGTAACAGCAGCAGAGCAAGACAAGTAACACCAGTAGTAGGACAAACTTGTAGGCAATGGGTCGGTGATTTGTTTGGATGATATTCATCATGCAATAGTTATACCACGAAGAGATATGTGGCTAGCTCCCGTTCGTCAATGTGATGTAGGCATGCATTCCGTGTGTCATCATACGTGCTTAGGGAAAAGAACTTGCATGACATCTATTGTCCATCCCTCCCGTGGCAGCGGGGTCCAAAAGGAAACTATGGGATATTAAGGTTCTCCTTTTAATAAAGAACCGGACCAACGCATTAGCACTTGGTGAACACATGAACTCCTCAAACTATGGTCATCACCGGGAGTGGTTCCGGTTATTGTCACTCCGGGGTTGCCGGATCATAACACATAGTAGGTAACTACAACTTGCAAGATCGGATCTAAAACACACATATATTGGTGACAACATAATAATTTCAGATCTGAAATCATGGCACTCGGGCCCTAGTGACAAGCATTAAGCATGGCAAAGTAGTAGCAACATCAATCTCAGAACATAGTGGATACTAGGGATCAATCCTCATCAAAACTAACTCGATTACATGATAGATCTCATCCTACTCATCACCGCCCAGCAAGCCCACGAATAGATTACTCACGAACGATGAAGAGCTTCATGGTTTGGAGAGGGAAGAAGGTTGATGATGACAATGGCGATGATTTCCCCTCTCCGGAGCCCAAGACGGACTCCAGATCTGCCCTCCACAAGAAGAACAGGTGGTGGCGGCGCCTCCGTATCGCAAACGCGACGAAAACTTCTCTTCTTATTTTTTCTGGGACGAAAGTGAACTTATAGACCTGGAATTGGGGGCGGCAGAGCCGTGTGGGCCCCACAAGCCTGCCCACCGCCACCAGGGGGGTGGCGCAGCCAGGGCTTGCGGCCCACTGGCCCACCCCCTCAGGTGGAACTTGGCGCAGCTATTTTTCATATTTTCCAAAAATGCTCCTCGTAAATTTTTAGGACGTTTGGAGAACTTTGATTTCTGCACATAAAAAACACCAAGGCAATTTTGCTGAAAACAGCGTCAGTCCAGGTTAGTTCCATTCAAATCATGCAAATTAGAGTCCAATACAAGGGCAAAAGAGTTTGGAAAGGTAGATACGATGGAGACGTATCAACTCCCCCAAGCTTAAAACCTTGCTTGTCCTCAAGCAACTCAGTTGACAAACTGAGAGAGAAAGAAAAACTTTGACAAACTCTGTTTGATCTTGTTGTTGCAACTATGTCTAACTCATAACCAGAATTTCAGCAAGATCACAAGTTAACCACATAAGCAAGTGACACCAAGGTCTCACGGTAAACTAATATCAATGGCATAATCAGCTAACGAGCAAATAATAATGAGTTTCAAATACCAACACTTCAATCAAAACAAGCATGAAGAAATATGAATAGGTGGTATCTCGCTAGCTCTTTCTGAGACCGAAAAACATAAATGCAGAGCACTTTCAAAGATCAAGGGCTGACTAAACATTGTAATTCATAGCAACGAAGATCCAGTCATAGACATACTCAATATCAATCAAAAGCAAAGCATAAAAATGACAGAGGTGCTCTCTAATTGGTGCTTATATAAGAGGAGGATGACTCGACAGGAAAATAAATAGACAGGCCCTTCGCAAAGGGAAGCATTGATTTGCAGAGGTGCCAGAGCTCAAGCTTTGAAAACAGAGATAATAATTTTGGGTGGCATGCTTTCATTGTCAATGCAATGACCAAGAGTTCTCAATATCTTCCATGCTACTCATGCTATAGGCAGTTCCCAAACAGAAAAGTAAAGTTTTAACTCCCCCACCACCAATCAATCACACTCCACGGCTAGCCGAATCCTCGGGTACCGTCCATACTAACATCAATCTAGGGGGAGTCTTGTTTTATAGTTATGTTTTCGATTTAAGCGTGGAACTGGGCATTCCAATTACCGGCCCCTTTCTCGTGAATGACAGTGAATAAACACATGTCGAGGATAACACTCCTAGCATGGAAGATACCAATAGCCCCCTGTCACCACATGAGCGGTTCGGGCATGCAAAACAGATTATTTCTTGAAGGTTTAGAGAGTGGCACATGCAAATTTACTTGGAACGACAGGTAGATACCACAAATAAGTAGGTATGGTGGACTCTCATGGAAAAACTTTTGGGTTTATGGAAGTGGATGCACAAGCAGTATTCCGCTTAGTACAAGTGAAGGCTAGCAAAAGACTGGGAAGCGACCAACTAGAGAGCGACAACAGTCATCAAGATGCAATGAGTTTGACTAACATTAAATGCAATCATGAACATGATATAAATCACCATGAACACGAACATCATAGAGGCTATGTTGATTTTGTTTCAACTACATGCATGAACATGCGCCAAGTCAAGCCACTTGAAACATTCAAAGGAGAATACCATCCTATCATACTACATCATAGTCATCTCAAAATCTATGTTGGCATTCAAGACAAACCATTATAATCTCTCAGCTAAATAAGCATGGCACCAGAAACTATGATCTCTAAGTTGTCATTGCAAACATGGTTCTCTCACAACAAAGCTAAATCTGGGTCGACAAGCTAGTCATATTTACAAAAACAAAATACATAGAGGTCATACCAGCTTTTCTGTCTCTCAGTCACTTCATCATATATTATCATTGTTGCCTTTCATTTGCACGATCGAACGATGTGAACGATAATAAGAGTTCTCGTGCATTGGACTAAGCTGAATCTGCAGGCAAACACAAAGGAGAAGACAAAGTAATATGGCTCTTTGAAAGCTAAACAGGTAAGCATGTAAGAACCAATAAACATTGTAACCAATATCTTCTACCTTGACACAAAGAAAAAGAAAACTATTTACACGGGAAAGCTCCCAACAAGCAAAAGAAGAAAGGAAATCTTTTTGGGTTTTCTCAAAAGGACACAAAACAAGAAAAACAAGAAAACGAAAATAAACTAGCATGGATAATACAGTGGCAAAGTGTAAACACCGACTAACAAAGTGAAAGCATAAGCATGGATGTAAAGTCGGTGAGAACACGTACTCCCCCAAGCTTAGGCTTTTGGCCTAGCTTGGTCTACTCCCATGGATGGTCGTGGCGAAACCCAAAATCATACTGGGTGTTATACGGGAGTGCTGCAGCCACTGCCTGAATAGCTGCCTCACGAAGTCGAGCAGCCGTCACCTCCCTCTCATACTCCTGTGCCTCTCCTATGGTTATGTAGTATCTTCGTTTTACCTGAAAGTCAAAGAAAGCAGGAGCAGGAAGGGTAATATGGAAAACACGCTGCCGGTTAAATATCAAGCGGTATAGGAGAGACCCATGATCTCTCTCAAGGAATTGGTAGCGTGTTAGAGCGACACGATCAAGGTAGGCTGTACGGAGAGGAGGGTCTTCTGGACGGATGGATACTCCAAGAAAATTTGCTAAGCGTGTAGCATAAACTCCACCAAAGAAATCCCCCTCACTAGCATTTTTATTCAGCCTCCTTGCTATTATAGCTCCCATATTGAAGCTCCTGTCACCTGTTACTGCGCTCTTAAGGATACTAAGGTCAGAAGCGCATAGGTGACAATGTGCACCCTTGCCGTTAATGCACCTACCTATGAAGAGGGCAAGGTAGTGCAAGGCAGGGAAATGGATGCTTCCTATGGTGGCTTGCGTGATATCTCTGGTTTCTCCAACAGTTATACTGGAGACAAAGTCTCTGACCGAAGACTTAGAAGGATCATTAATACTACCCCCATCGGGTATCTTGCAAATCCTATTAAAATCCTCCAAATCCACGGTATAGGATTTATCGTACAGATCAAACAGTATGGATGAGTCACGGCCAACTGAAAATTTAAATCTACGCACGAAAGAGGCAGTGAGCATAGCATACGGTTCACCTTTATCTGAGAGGAATTCTTCTAACCCGGCATTGTGGACAAGTGTATCAAACTCATCCTTCAAACCTACTTCGATCATGAACTCATCGGAAGGCCATTCACATGGTTGTACCGGTGTGTCCCTTAGTTGAAAAGGTTCGGGCTCCCGAAAAGAAAGACGAGGACCCTTCTTACTTGAGGAACCACCATGAAACTTCCTCCTGAACATAATTTCCTTTTGCTGAAAATTTTTAAGTTCAAGAGAAAAGTGAATGAAGACCAACCACATCTTTGAGCAACTACTCCTACTAGTGCCTAGAGACCGTATCACGCGCTAAAACTACTTGGGACCAGCTAAAATCAACATTTCTAGTTCAAGAACAGGGTCGCCAAGGTAGCAAGAATTCGCAAAGGATAAAGCACTAGAGCAAAAACTAATTGGACCAATGGAGGAGTCACTTACCAAGGAGTAATTTCCCCAAAACGGTTCGGAGAATGGTGCTTTGAGCAAGGAGATCGAAAATCACAGCCAAATGAGCAAGAACACGGGTTTGAGCTGCGAAACAATTTTTTTCTGGAGGTGGAAGAAGAGGCTGGGAGCTGGAATGAGTGGAGGGGGTCCCTGTGGGCCCCACAAGCTTGCCCTCCGCCACCAGAGGGTGGGTGGCGGTGGTAGGGCTTGTGGCCCACTGGTCTGGCCCCCAGGCCAGCTCTCAGGCCCAGTAATTTTTAAAAGTTCCAGAAAAAATCATACTAAATTTTGAGGACCATCGGAGAATTTTATTTTTGAGGTATTTTTCTCCGGAACGCTAAAACAGAAAACAGGAAAAGCTAAACTAATTCTATCATTTTTCTTCTAAGCAAAAGAAAATGAAAGCTTTAAAACAGAGGTATGTGACTCTTTGATTCATCCGTTTCATGGTCATCAAAAGAGATCCGTCAATGGGATTGATCAAGTCCTTATGACAAAACCTTCTCGAATCGCAAGAGAGAACGGAGAATTTTCGAATAGCTACTAAGTCACCTCAATGGGGATATGTATGTCCCCAACAAGCAAATCATACTTCATCTTGACACGAGGAATAGGGCATTCAAAGCTCCCAATGAGAATCGATGAAGTCTTTTCGATAGCATTGATACAATGTACTTGATATCGTTTGTTCGGAAAGTGCACTCTGTGCTCATTACCATTGACATGGAAAGTGACATTGCCTTTGTTGCAATCTATAACAGCCCCTGCAGTGTTTAAAAAGGGTCTTCCAAGGATGACAGCCATGGCATCGTCCTCGGGAATATCCAAGATAACAAAGTCTATTAAGATAGTGGTGTTAGCAACCACAACAGGCACATCCTCGCAAATGCCGATAGGGAAAGCAGTTGATTTGTCGGCCATTTGCAGAGACATTTCAGTGGGTGTCAACTTATCCAATTCAAGTCTACGATAAAGAGAGAGCGGCATAACACTAACACCGGCTCCAAGGTCACATAAGGCAGTTCTTACGTAGTTTCCTTTAATGGAGCAAGGTATAGTGGGCACTCCGGGATCACCAAGTTTCTTAGGAGTTCCACCTTTAAAAGTGTAGTTGGCAAGCATGGTGGAGATCTCAAGATCTGGTATCTTCCGTTTATTAGTCACAATATCTTTCATGTACTTGGCATATAGAGACATCTTGAGCATATCAGTTAACCGCATCTGTAGAAAGATGGGTCTTATCATCTCAACGAAGCGCTCAAAATCCTCATCATCCTTTTTCTTGGATGGCTTAGGAGGGAACGGCATAGGTCACTAAACCCATGGCTCCCTTTCTTTACCATGCTTCCTAGCAGTGAGGTCATTCTTGTCGTATTTCTTAGGCTGTGGTTTATCAAGATTAACTGAAGGTTCAATCTCCACATCCTCATCATTGCTAGGTTGAGCATTACTATGAACATCACTGTCCATATTGTCACCAGGTTCATGTTCATCACCAGATTGTGTTTCTGCATCAGACGCAGAAATATCATTAGGTTCTTCCGGTGTGACAGTATTTGGTGAACTGGCATGTAGGTTTCTATCATCCTTCTTCTTCTCCTTAGGATGACTAGGTGTATCAGCATTGATTCCTTGAGAATCTTGATCCATTCTCTTAGGATGACCTTCAGGATACAAAGGTTCCTGAGTCATTTTGCCTCCTCTAGTAATGACTCTAACAGAGTTGTCATTTAATTCATTGAGCAAGTCATTCTGAGCTTTAAGTACTTGTTCTACCTGAGTAGTAATCATAGAGGCATGTTTACTCAGAAGCTTCAGATCATTGACATTTCTGTCTACACAAGTACTTAAATGGCTAAGCATACGAGTACTTTGTTCCAAATGTCTGCTAACATAATCACTGAAACTCTGTTGTTTGGCAACAAAGTTGTCAAATTCATCAAAGCATAGGCTAGCAGGTTTGTCAAAAAGAATATCACTCTCATCAAACCTACGCAGAGAATTTACTTCTACTACCTGTATCGGGTTATCGAGACCATGGATCTCTTCGATAGGTGGTCGATTTTTAACATCTTCAGATCTAATGCCTTTCTCTTGCATAGATTTCTTGGCTTCTTGCATATCTTCGGGACTGAGGAATAGAATACCTCTTTTCTTCAGAGTTGGCTTAGGAGGTGGTTCGGGAATAGTCCAAGCATTATCGTTGATCAAGATGTTATTCAGTAGGGTCTCAGCTTGTTCTATAGTTCGTTCCCTAAAAACACAACCGGCACAACTATCCAGGTGGTCTCTAGAGGCATCGCTAAGTCCGTTATAGATATCAAGTATCTCGTTCTTCTTAAGTGGGTGATCAGGCAAAGCATTCTGTAGCTGGACAAGCCTCCTCCAAGCTTGTGGGAGACTCTCTTCTTTAAGTTGAGCAAAGTTGTATATTTCCTGCAAGGCAGCTTGGTTCTTATGGACAGGGAAATATTTCTCACAGAAGTAATAGACCATATCCTTGGGACTATTCACACATCCAAGAGCAAGAGAGGTGAACCAGGCTTTAGCGTCATCCTTTAAAGAGAAAGGAAACAACTTAAGGATATAGTAGTGGCGGATCTTCTCCTCATTAGTGAAAAGGGTGGCTATATCGTGTAGTTTCGCAAGATGGGCTACGACCTTCTCAAACTCATAACCATGAAAAGGATCAGATTCGACTAGAGAGATTATCTCAGGATCGACAGAGAATTCATAATCCTTATCGGTGATAAAGATAGGTGAAGTGGCAAACTTCGGGTCATATTTCATCTTAGCTTTCAGAGATTTTTACTTCCACTTGAGAAGTAATTTCTCAGCGTAATAGGCATCCTTACACGCAAGAAAATCCTCAGCTATCTCTCCCTCCATAACGTAACCCTCACGTATATCAGGCAATTCATATCTAGGAGAGCTAGATCTAGCAGGAGCAAAAGCAGGTTCTATCTCAATAGTATCGGCAGTATCAGAAGCATCACGAGCATTGGCAGTAACTCTAGCAATATGAGCATCAAGGAACACCCCTAGTGGAACATCAGGAAAAGTAGTATCTCTAACAGTATCACGCATAGCATCATCAGGCAAAATAGCATCTCTAGCATCATCAGGAAAAGCAGTATCAGGCATAACATCTCTAGCAGTATCAAGCATAGCATCTCTACAGTATCAGGCATAACATCATCAAGCACAGGTGACATATCAAGATTTCTAGCAGGAGGTGATGTCGCAAACTTACTCATAACTGAAGGTGAATCAAGTGCCGAGCTAGATGGCAATTCCTTACCTCCCCTCGTAGTTGAGGGCAAGACTTTGGTCTTCGGATCCTTCAGATTCTTCGTATTGATCAGCAGATATAAATACCAAGTGACTCAGAGAATATAGCAATACCTCCCCGGCAACAGCGCCAGAAAAATGCTTGATGTCAACTGTTCTTCCCCTTTGCAACGGCACCAGAAGAATGCTGCTCACACTCTCCGACAATCGAAACTAGAATAATGTTGTTGACGGCCCACCAGCGCGTGGGATCGTAGCAGTTTTCGAGGGTAGAGTATTTGACCCAAATTTGTTGATCGCCAAACAGGAGGTGAGAGAATACTCTCAAGTATTAGCAGCTGAATTTGTCAGATTCAACCACACCTGAAAGATTAGTATCTGCAAGCAAAGTAGTAACAACAAAGTAGTATGATAACAATGGTGTCACAAACGATCTATTGACGGCAAACTATTCCTAACTGTCGTATCAATGGCGCCAAGTTGCCTCGTTGACGGAAATTGTCTCTTCCCGTCAACGATCAAGATTGTAGCAGGTAGCAAGAGTGTAACGAGTAATAGGAGTGGCAAGGAAAAGCAGTAGTGACAGCAGTAGCAAGTAGCAACAGTAGCAAGCGATAGTAGTAGCAACAGTAGCAGCAGAGCAAGACAAGTAACAGCAGTAGCAACAGTAGTAACAATAGCAGAGCAAGACAAGTAACACCAGTAGTAGGACAAACTCGTAGGCAATGGGACGGTGATTTGTTTGGATGATATTCATCATGCAACAGTTATACCACGGAGAGATATGTGGCTAGCTCCCGTTCGTCAATGTGATGTAGGCATGCATTCCGTGTGTCGTCATACGTGCTTAGGGAAAAGAACTTGCATGACATCTATTGTCCATCCCTCCCGTGGCAGCGGGGTCCAAAGGAAACTACGGTATATTAAGGTTCTCCTTTTAATAAAGAACCGGACCAACGCATTAGCACTTGGTGAACACACGAACTCCTCAAACTATGGTCATCACCGGGAGTGGTTCCGGTTATTGTCACTCCGGGGTTGCCGGATCATAACACATAGTAGGTAACTACAACTTGCAAGATCGGATCTAAAACACACATATATTGGTGACAATATAATAATTTCAGATCTGAAATCATGGCACTCGGGCCCTAGTGACAAGCATTAAGCATGGCAAAGTAGTAGCAACATCAATCTCAGAACATAGTGGATACTAGGGATCAATCCCCATCAAAACTAACTCGATTACATGATAGATCTCATCCTACTCATCACTGCCCAGCGAGCCTACGAATAGATTACTCACGAACGACGAAGAACTTCATGGAATTGGAGAGGGAAGAAGGTTGATGATGACGATGGCGATGATTTCCCCTCTCCGAAGCCCAAAACGGACTCCAGATCTGCCCTCCAGATGAAGAACAGGTGGTGGCGGCGCCTCCGTATCGCAAACACGACAAAAACTTCTCTTTTTATTTTTTCTGGGACGAAAGTGAACTTATAGACCTGGAATTGGGGCGGCAGAGCCGTGTGGGCCCCACAAGCCTACCCACCGCCACCAGGGGGTGGTGGAGCCAGGGCTTGTGGCCCACTGGCCCACCCCCTCAGGTGGAACTTGGCACATATATTTTTCATATTTTCCAAAAATGCTCCACATAAATTTTCAGGACGTTTGGAGAACTTTGATTTCTGCACAAAAATAACACCAAGGCAATTCTGCTGAAAACAACGTCAGTCCATGTTAGTTCCATTTAAATCATGCAAATTAGAGTCCAAAACAAGGGCAAAAGAGTTTGGAGAAGTAGATACAATGGATACGTATCACACAACTATCTAGGTGGTCTCTAGAAGCACCGGTTAGTCCATTATAGAAGATATCAAGTATTTCATTCTTCTCAAGAGGGTGATCAGGCAAAGCTTTCAGTAGCTGGACGAGCCTCCCCCAAGCTTGTGGGAGACTCTCTTCTTCAACTTGCACAAAGTTGTATATTTCCTACAAGGCAGCTTGCTTCTTATGGGCAGGGAAATATTTCTCAGAGAAGTAGTAGACCATATCCTGGGGGCTATGCACACAACCAGGAGCAAGAGAAGTGAACCAAGTTTTAGCATCATCCTTTAGCGAGAAAGGAAACAGCTTAAGGATATAGTAGTGGCGGATCTTTTCCTCACTCGTGAATAGGGTGGCTATATCGTGCAGTTTGGTAAGATGGGGTACAACCGTTTTAGACTTATAACCGTGAAAAGGATCAGATTCGACCAGAGTGATTAACTCAGGGTCGATAGAGAATTCATAATCCTGATCGGTCACAAAGATAGGCGAAGTAGGAAACTTTGGGTCGTATTTCATCCTAGCGTTCAAAGATTTTTCTTTCCACTTGCGTAGTAATTTCTCAACATCATAGCTATCCTTACAAGCAAGAAAGTCCTCAGTTATCTCTCCCTCCATAACATAACCCTCAGACATATCAGGCAATTCATATCTAGGAGAGCTAGTTCTAACAGGCAAAATAGTAGGTTCTACTTCAGTAATCTTAGCAGTTTCAGAAGTATCATCACATCTAGCAGCAACTCTAGCAATTTGTGCATCAAGGAATGCACCTAGTGGCAAAGGAGTATCAAGCATAGCATCATCACAAGCATCATGGACAACAGAAGTAGCATCATCAAGCATAGGCGACACATCAAAATTTCTAGCAGGAGGTGGTGTCGCAAACTTACTCATAACTGAAGGTGAATCAAGTGCAGAGCTAGATGGCAGTTCCTTACCTGTCCTCGTAGTTGAGGGCAAGACTTTAGTTTTTGGATCTTTCGGATTCCTCATAGTGATCAGCAGACGTAAATCCCAAGTGACTCAGAGAATATAGCTATGACTCCCCGGCAACGGCGCCAAAAAAAGGTCTTGATAACGCACAAGTATAGGGGATCGCAACAGTTTTGGAGGGTAGAGTATTCAACCCAAATTTGTTGATTCGACACAAGGGGAAGCCAAAGAATATTCTCAAGTATTAGCAGTTGAGTTGTCAATTCAACCACACCTGAAAGACTTAGTATCTGCAACAAAGTATCAGTAGCAAGGTAGTATGATAGCAACAGTAGCAACAGTACCCAGTAGCAGCAAAGTGATAGAAGTAGCGACAGAGTAACAGTAGCAGCAGTGACAACAGTAGCGACAGAGTAACAATAGCAGAAGTGACAGCAGTAGCGGCAAAGTAATGTAACAAGGTCTAGTAGGAAAGACTCGTAGGCATTGGATCGGTGATGGATAATTATGCCGGATGATATTCATCATGCAACAGTTATAACACGGAGAGATATATAACTAGCTCCAGTTCGTCAATGTAATGTAGGCATGTATTCTGTATGTAGTCGTACGTGCTTAGGGAAAAGAACTTGCATGACATCTATTGTCCATCCCTCCCGTGGCAGCGGGGTCCTAATGGAAACTACGGGATATTAAGGTTCTACTTTTAGTAAAGAACCGGACCAACACATTAACAATTAGTGAATACATGAACTCCTCATACTATGGTCATCTCCGGGAGTGGTTCCGGCTATTGTCACTCCGGGGTTGCCGGGTCATAACACATGGTAGGTGACTACAACTTGCAAGATAGGATCAAGAACACACATATATTGGCGACAACACAATAGGTTCAGATCTGAAATCATGGCACTCGGGCCCTAGTGACAAGCATTAAGCATAGCCAAGTAGTAGCAACATCAATCTCAGAACATAGTGGATACTAGGGATTAATCCCCGTCAAAACTAACTCGATTACATGATAGATCTCATCCAACCCATCACCGTCCAGCAAGCCTACGATGAGATTACTCACGAACGGTGAAGAACATCATGGAATTGGCGATGAAGGAAGGTTGGTGATGACGATGGCGACGATCTCCCCTCTCTGGAGCCCAGAACGGACTCCAGATCTGCCCTCGAGAGGAAGAACACGAGGTGGCGGCGCCTCCGTATCGTAAAACGCGATGAACTCTTCTCCTTGATTTTTTTCCGGACGGAAGGGACTAAATAGAGCTGGAATTGGAGGCGGTGGAGCAACGTGGGCCCCACAAGCCTGCCAGGCGCGGCCAGGGGGGCCGCGCCTGGTGGGCTGGTGGGCTCCATGCTCCACCCCTCCGGTTGATTCTTGCGCCAGTATTTTTTATATATTCCACAAAAAAATCCCCATAAATTTCCAGGTCATTCCGAGAACTTTTATTTCTGCGCAAAAACAACACCATGGCAATTCTGCTGAAAACAGCGTTAGTCCGGGTTAGTTCCATTCAAATCATGCAAATTAGAGTCGAAAACAAGGGCAAAAGAGTTTGGAAAAGTAGATACGATGGAGATGTATCATTCCGCTCCCCCTGGCGGTAGTACCGCTCCCCCTTGAGACAGCCCTAAAAAGCCCTAACAAGCCCCGATAGGCTGGGATTCTGGCGGTAGTACCGCTCCCCCTTGCGGTAGTACCGCTGGGGTCCGGGCGGTAGTACCGCTCCCCCTAGCGGTAGTACCACTTGGGTCCTAGCGGTAGTACCACTCCCCCTGGCAGTAGTACCGCTCCAGAAAAGCACATAGAGACTTAAGACTTCGTGGAAATGATGTGGAAAACGACTAGTCAGTGTAGAGAAAAGGGTAACACCAGCAAGATATACTGACTAGTCATTTTGTATCCTTTCTACAACACGAGAGAAAGGTGGGCGGTGGCCGGAGCCACCTATGTTTGAGACAAAGGTATGACACCGTGAAGAATTTTCCTTGGGTTCATGACCAACGCTCGTCTTTGAAGCACAAGTGCCATTTAATAATGGCCAAAGTGAAAGACTTGATCAATTTATGCATAATGGGGGAAGGGAAAGTTCATTGAGAGAACAACACTCCCCCTATGTCCATGCCTACACCTAGAACAAGATATAATGCAAAGTGAGGTGCAAAGTGCCTAGTTTCAATCCACATTACTTGAATCAATGATATTTAGCTCATGCCTTAACTCCCAGAACCTTTCTTCATCTAGGGGCTTAGTGAAAATATCTGCATGTTGCTCTTCAATGTTGATGAAGTGAACCTCAATATCACCTCGCTTGGTATGTTCACGAATGAAGTGATGGCGAATATCAATGTGCTTGGTCTTGCTATGTTGCACCGGATTGAGGGAAATATTGATAGCACTTTGATTGTCACATAGAAGAGGCACTTTGTCACAAGTGACACTGTAATCCTTTTAAAGTTTGCCTCATCCATAGCAACTGTGCACAACAACTCGCAGCTGCCACATACTCAGCTTCGGTGGATGATAGTGAGACACAATTCTGCTTCTTTGAAGACCAACTTATGAGTGAACGACCAAGGAATTGACATCCTCTAGAAGTTGACTTCCTCTCCACACAGTCTCTCGCCCAATCTGAGCCAGAATAGCCCACTAGGTTGAAGTTTTCTCCTTTGGGATACCATAGGCCAAAGTTTGCGGTATGAGCCAAATATCAAAAGATTCGCTTAACAACCATATAATGGCTTTCTTTTGGTGCAGATTGAAACCGTGCACAAATCCCTACACTCAACATGATATCTAGTCTAGATGCACAAAGGTAAAGAAGGGATCCAATCATGGAGCGATATACCTTTTGATCCACTACTTTACCATTGGGATCACTGTCAAGCTTGCATCTGGTTGGCATGGGAAACTTGACCGGCTTGACATCCTCTAGCTCGAACCTCTTGAGCATGTCTTGAGTGTACTTGGCTTGTTTGATGAAGGTCCCTTCTAAACCTTTTTTAATCTCGAACCCAAGGAAGAACTTCAACTCACCCATCATTGACATCTCAAATTTCTCGGTCATTAGTGCAGCAAATTCTTCATTGAAAGATTCGTGAGGGGAACCAAAAATGATATCATCAACATATAGTTGGCATATGAACAAATCCCCTTTGACCTTCTTGGTAAAAAGAGTGGGATCTATCTTCCCAATTTCAAACCCACGATCTTGTAACAACTCAGTAAGGTACTCATACCACGCACGTGGGGCTTGTTTAAGGCCATAGAGTGCCTTATTAAGTTTGTACACATGATTGGGGAGCCTGGGATGTCCGAATCCCGGGGGTTGTTTGACATAGACCAACTCATTTAAAGGACCATTAAGAAAAGCACTTTTTACATCCATTTGTTATAATTTGAAATTATGATGAGAAGCAAATGCAAGCAGCATGCGAATAGATTCTAGACGAGAAACAGGGGCAAAGGTTTCACCGTAGTCGATACCCTCGACTTGGGAGTAGCCTTGAGCCACCAATCTTGCCTTGTTTCGAACCACAATCCCATTGGCATCTTTCTTGTTTTTGAAGATCCATTTGGTCCCGATGACATTATGTTCCTTCCTTGGTCTTGGCACTAATTTCCAGACTTGATTACGCTCGAAGTTGTTGAGTTCTTCATGCATGGCCATAAGCCAGTCCTCATCATCGAGCGCTTCCTGTACCTGTTGAGGTTCACAATACGAAACAAACACGTGATGCTCACAATAAGTCGAAATTTGTTGACGAGTGGATACTCCCATTTTTAAACTACCAAGAACGTTCTTCATAAGATGTGACTTGACTCTCAGCTTGTTTGCAATCTTGGCTGCGCGACGCTCCAAGAGTTCTGCATTTGATAACCGGGGAGCATCGACTTGATTACTTTGCTTGGCCTTGCGTTTTGATCCTCCCTTGGCACCAATATCCCTCTTAGGTGCTGCAGAAGGAAATTGAGAGACATCATCGTGATCAACTTGATTTTCGACATGAGCAAGCTCACTCGTTTGTTCTTGATCTTGTGGTTGCTCTTGATCTTGGTCTTGTGCCTCCATTTTGTCTGGATCTTGTAGTTGCACTTGATCTTGATCTTGAGCATATTCGGAACCTTGTGTAAGCACTTGGACATCATGGGGCACATCACCATCTTTGAGCAATTGATCTTGTCCTTGAACCTGTTTAGCTGGTTGAGGGTTTTCTCTTTGTTCATCGAAAGCGTGTGGGGCTTGTGAGGATGATGGCTCCACTTGAATAGAGCATTGTCCTTCTTCTTCGGCCACAAGGGGTTCCTCAATGGGGAGTATTTGACCAATCCCCATTCTTCTTATGGCTTGGGGAGGAATTTCATCACCTCCATCACCTCCATCACATATACCACTTTGCTCCACTTGGGAGCCATTATTTTCATCAAACTCCACGTTACATAATTCCTCAATGAGCCTGGTGGACTTTCTGAGGACACGGTAAGCATGAGAGTTTGTAGCATAACCAACAAAGATGCCCTCTTGAGGTCTAGAATCAAATTTAGCTAAACATGCACCTTTTTTGAGAATGAAACACTTACACCCGAATACCCGGAAGTACTTGAGATTGGGTTTGTTTCCTGTGAGAATCTCATATGGGGTCTTGTTCAAGCCTTTGCAGATATAGAGCCGATTGGATGCATGGCATGCTATGTTGATGGCTTCGGCCCAGAAGTTATATGGATATTTGAATTCCTCCATCATTGTTCTTGTCGCGTCCATCAACGTCCGGTTCTTCCTTTCCGCCACACCATTTTGTTGAGGGGTGTATGGTGCTGAATATTGATGTTTGATTCCCTCATCACCTAGAAACTCATCCAAGGTGTAGTTCTTGAACTAGGAGCCGTTGTCACTTCTAATCATCAAAATCTTTGCTTCATGTTGTCGTTGAGCTTCATTAGCAAAGTTGATGACGGTTTGTTGAGTCTCACTCTTCCTCTTGAAGAAATATACCGAGGTATACCTTGAGTAGTCATCAACAATCACCAAGGAGTACTTTCTGCCCCCAAGACTATCAAATGATGGAGGACCGAAGAGATCCATACGTAGGACCTCCAACGGCCTCTTAGTGTAAATGAGAGTCGTTGGACGATGAGCAGTTTCATGAATCTTCCGTTCAATGCAGGCACTGCAAGCACGATCTCTGGCAAAAATCACATTTGTTAGTCCACGAACATGGTCCCCTTTGAGGAGACTTTGCAAAGATCTCATATTGAAATGAGCTAGTCGACGATGCCAAAGCCAGCCCACATCAACTTTAGCCATTAGACAAGTCGCAGTCTTAGTGGGTCGCTTTGAAAAGTTCACCACATAGAGACCATTTTCTACATATCCAACATAGGCTACTTTAAGAGTCTTGCTCCACAAAAGGACCACGGTATCAAGATTAAAGAATGTGGAAAACCCATAATTGCAAGTTGACGAACTGAAAGTAAATTGTAAGCAAGGGACTCAACAAGCATGACCTTCTCAATAGATAACTCTTGAGAGATTACCACCTTACCAAATCCCAATACCTTTGACATTGATACATTGACGAATTGGACATGGGTGTGCATATATGGGGAAGGATGCACATCCACCACTAAGTCCTTTCTTCCGGTCATATGATTTGTTGCTCCACTATCGAGCAACCATGACACCCCACCGGAAGCAAACCCCTGCAATAGATTAAGGCTTGGTTTTAGGTACCCATTTTTGAATGGGTCCTTTAATGTTAGAGACAAGGGTCTTAGGAACCCAAATAGCCCATTCAATGGACTCATAGTAAGAACCAACAAATCTGGCATAAACATGCCCATCACGAGCATGACATAAAACATAGGATGGACTGAGTTTGCTGGCTGTGTTGGTAGGAATGGTTTTGCCCTTCTTGATGCTACCATTCTCCACCTTGTTCCTGTTCTCCTTCTGAGTCCCTTCGGCCTCTTTGACAAAGATGTCCATGAGGGTAGGGGATCGTTTGTTCCTGTTCTTCCTTTTTCTTTTCGACTTGGATGTAAGTCCAAGTCCCTCCTTTCCTACAACACCCTTTTGATTGCTCAAGAGGTCGTTTAGGTCCTACAACACCCTTTTGAAATCAACCCATGGTCCTTCATTAAGTAAAAAAAAACCTGTCCCATTACCTCCGTCTTCCCCACCCTGCAGACCTCCAGCCCCCTTCGTATCTAGATCAAACTAGAGAGAGAAGAAGAGGGGAGCCACCGCCACCCGCGTCGTGGACGCCCCCGCCCCCGCCCCCACCCCAAGCCCCCGGCAAGCGCCGCCGCTGCCCCCCCCCCCGCCCCGAGAAGGAGACGCGAGAGAGGAGAGGACGGTTCTGAGAGATGGCAGTCTCGCAGACAGGTGGAGGCGAGGCTGCTGGCCAGATCCAGAAGCACAGGTCCCATGACTGGGCGGACGTCACTGAGGCGCCGTGCGGTACATCATCAAGGACCTCGGCATGGCGCTGGAGGTCGGCAACGGCCAGGAGGTGGAGGCCAATGTGCTGCCAGGGTCGGCTTTGTACCGGCAGATGTTCTCGTCCATGGCAGCGACCGGCGATGACGAGCTGTGCCTGCTGGGACTCATCACCGTCGTCGAGCGCCTGAGCGACATGCACAAGTAAGGCAGGACAGGTGTTCGTCAAAATGCCGCAGCCGGATATGGACCCATGGTCATGTATTATTAGTTTTTCCGTGGACAAAAAATCGATCTCTATGTCATGTTTTTAACAAAAGATTTGTGGATGCTATCATCAATCGTAATATTATCATTTTTTTTGCTTATTTGTGTATGCTATTCTTGTTTTCTTGTTGATGTTAACAACGGTATTTCAGTTCTTTTTACCAAGTGCGGTACTCTGATAAGTTAACAAATTGTTCTATGCTTGTAATCAAGGTGTTGACAAGGTAATAAATTGCTTCTTTAGACATCATATGATGTTCATAAAAATTTGGCGGATTTGACGATTGATGTAGAGAACTTTAAGTGGAATATCAACCAGATATTGTTGTAGTAGTTGTAATGCGGATATGTTGAAAAATCTGTAGTAAAACTCATATCCTTATTCAGCATCGAGGGGCACTACTCTATTTGCTCAGTCCACTTACAGAAGCATGATTTATCATTTTCCTTTTTTAGCTTGCCATATAAGGAGTTATGCATCACACTACATGACCTAAACAATCAATTATGCTTATCATATGTGTTGAAAGAGAAAGATAACTTAGAACAGAGAAGTGATGTTCATTAGTTTGCTTTGAACTTTTTACTCAGTTGCCTTCGACTTAATGTAATTATTATGACATGCAGATTATTGATCTGGCAACACTAACCGATGCCTGTGTTGTTGCACTTGGGCCTAACATTGCTGGTAAGCTCAAACACATATTTTCCTCTCAGCCAACTTCAATTTTGTGTGCTTCTAAGATGCATATAGTGGAGTACTCTGAAGTCATGCATAATAATGAACATGTCTCTTCAGGAATCTTCACACCAAGTGATGAACTAGCCCAGGAAGTCACTGCTGCATCTGAGTTATCGGGGGAGAAGTTCTGGAGATTGCCCATGGAGGAAAGCTACTGGGAGCAGATGAAGTCTGGTGTGGCTGACATGGTCAACAGGGCGGTCGACAGGGCGGTTCCATCACAGCTGCCCTATTCCTGAAAGAGGTATAGCATCTCTCTAGAATGACCAAAGCATCCACATGTGTTCGTTGAAAAAGAAGGTCGCATCATACTTGTACCAGGTTGAGTTTTCCTCCGGCAGAGCAGACGAACTCTAATGTGCTTGCATTGCAGTTTGTCGATGAGAAGGTTCAGTGGATGCACATCGACATGGCAGGCCCGGTGTGGAATGACAAGAAGCATGTCGTTACTGGCTTTGGCGTGTCCACCCTGGTGGAGTGGGTCCTCAAGAACTCATCATCATCCTGAATGAAGTCCCCCCTAATTTCCATTGGTTCTGATAACAACGTCAGAGATTCATCGTCTGTACCAGTGAATGAATGGTTTTTATTTTCTTTGGGCTGGCATATGGAGTGGGGAGCGATAGAATAAGGAAGGGTTTCACGGAGGAAAATAAAGCAGCATGTCGTTGAACATTTCCCTTGTCAGATTAAATGGCGTTTCGTTTCGTCGTTTTCATATTGTGCCCGTGAGTGGTGTCTGGTGACTGGTGAACATTTTTGCTATAATTAGTTTAACCTTATTATCGATGTATGTTAACATTGATTATAAAAATGATGCACAATTGCATATGAAAAGTTGTGTCTTTTTTTCGCCCGGTGCAACGCACGGGCATTTGTACTAGTACCACATAATGTTTCCAAGTAGTCCATATCTAAGGACACGGTTATTCGAAATGATTAATTCACCCTGCAAGGGTGTACTTCACACACGCTCTCACCACTTATCACCATATGCACGTCATGCATCTCAACAACCTTCAAGTGAAAGCGATGGCATGGGTGTCGGCCACGACCGTTAACCACACAAGACCCTAGTCTAGGTTTATCGCCTATTTGAGACTGAACCCGCAAGGAAGTCCAACCAAAGTTTCCTTAACAACCTCAAACTATGTGCGCATGGTTCCACAAGCCCACCATCCGGGTGCCACTTGGTACATCGTGCCACTATGTGTCTACCACACTGAACCCTACCCCATCGGACAGAGCTAAACACGACTGCCAACACTTTTCCTGCAAACACCAGAAACTAGTTGCAACTCCTAGACACAGATCTAGGCGATTAATAAGCCGAGAGGGGTCATATTTCAGGGCCCAATGCGTGGTAGTATCTTGTCTTGGATAACATACACATAACTTAGTTCTTAAGGATGTTCCCAATAAGACAAGCCGCCATGTACTCCTACATGGCCTCTCATCGCTACCTTTACATATCGTGTTCACACACTTAACTCTTACACAGAAGGACATGAGCACAACCATTCCGATTCATCATCCAGATGGATCAGACCCGACACGACTCTAAGCATAGAAGGCACAATAAGTAAGCATGGATGAGTAACCACAACAAGGATCAAGCAGTTTTTACTCATGCTAACTAGTTTCAACTATTTACTCTGGCAAAAATAAGTCATGCAGAGGAATGGGTTCAACTACCGAAACATGTAGCAATTGAATCGTTGTTGTCCTAATGCAGTAAAATTGAGGTGGAGCGAGAGAGTGGGTTTATATCAGTATGCTCAAGGGGGTTGCTTGCATGATAGTTCTGAAGATAGTTCTTCTCTTCATTAATGTCAACAGTCACATCGTCGGAACAATCGTCTACCGAGAGAGAACAAACACCGACAACAATAAAATAAACACATTCGAAGTGATGCAACAAACATGTTGTATGATATGGCATATTAAAATACTGAATTGACCTAGAGGGATATTTAACCAAGTTAAATTGAAGTGGTATTCAAATAGGTTTGAATTCCAACTCCAAATGCTAATTTCGTAATTTTCCCTATTCATCAATTGTCATAGTTGGTGTTGTTAACTTGTTCAAACCTGCATGAACATGGCATAAATAGATTCTTCATATTTTTCTGATCATTTTTCATATATAATTTATTTTCATCCGAGTTATGGTTGAATTTCTATGATTTTTCAAAGTTTACAACATTTTGTGAAATATAATAAATGATTTCCTATTTATTTAATTCCAGAAATACTTACTACATCAGCGTGACGTCTCGATGACCTCAGCAGGTCAACTGGCTGGTCAAGGTCAAACATGACGTGCGGTGTCCGCACATTAGTCTCACAGTTAATAACATGGTTTATTAACTTAGTAATTGAACTAATTTGTAGTGGGGCCCATCTGTCACTGGCTGTGAGCGGTGGTTGGGGTTGGATTAAGCGCTAATTATGACGCCACATAAGCATCGCCAGCGGAGACCATCTGGCACGGTGGAGGCACGCCGGAGTCGTGCTCTGGGCATCGGCTGGATGTGTCGAGGGCACCGGGGTGAAGCTCGTGCTCACGCACATCGAACAGGGCACGTGGGAGGCTAAGGGAGCGCCAGAGCTCGTTGGGGCGAGCCCGTGGCGGCAGCTGGAGCTCGGCCACGGTTGGGCTCTTCGTTGGGGTGCGCTAGAGGAAGAGCCAGAGGGGTCTACAGCCTCCTGGGACTGAGTGGAGAACATGGGGGTGCTTGGTCGTTGCGATCCGTAGAGCCCGTGGCCATGACCTCACCATGGCCGGCGGCGAGGAGCTCGGATCTTGGGGGGGGCAACTAGCTAGGGGTCGTGCGCGACGAAGAAGATAGGGGGAAGGAGGAGAGGAGCTCACCGCAGATCGACTGGCATCTCAGACGAGGTCGAGGAGGCTCTGGACGCGACAAATTCGGCGATGGTGTTCGGCGACCGTGGATGGAGAAGATGGAGACGGTCGTCGTCTTTGATTCTCCTCATCTTGATTCCTTCTATGGGAACATATGTAGGGGAATGTCGATGCTCTGGGGAGCGGTAGCTAGGCCAGAGGTGGCCGGTGGCCGCTGCGGTGCTCGAGCTTCGCTCTCAGGCGGCTCGGGCATGCACAGGGGAGAGAGCAGAGGAGGGGGATGAGCATGGGAAGAGGAAGAACGGACAGAGGAGGTCGAGGGCGGACTAGCGGTGCAAGGGATAGGCTCAAGGGTAGCGGGACACCGCGAAGCAGGAGCCGACACGATGGCTAGCCGTGCTCGCCTTCTCCCCTGCCTTATGGGAGGAGGAAGAAGACTGGCATGCCCCTGGTGGGCTGGGCCGGATCTGGTGGGATTCTAGGTAAGTTTCTCTCTTTTATTTTCAACTAGCCAAGTCGCCCTCACAAATGTGAGGACATGATCTTTAGCGCGTTCTGAAATGTGAAGTGTTTTTTATTTTATTTTATGAAAATACTGTAACTATTAAATAAATATTTGTATTTGTCAAGACATATATTTTGTTAATGATTAAAGGGAAGTTGTCTCACTATTCTATGAAGACATATATTCTATAGGAAAATTACCTTGGCAAATTTATAATGTTAAAGGGATGATGTCTCGTTTTTCTATTAATCCATGGAAATCAAGTATTCAAACCTGCATGATCATAGATTGGGGATCTCCATATCCATCTTTCTACCACCCACCCCACCCCCACTTACCCCTATGAGAGTTGGACTTCCTCACAACTGTGCCTTACACAATTTTTAACCTTATTTTCTAATCCACATGTCACATTCTTCCTTCTATGGTCCAACATAATACATTGTATATTCTCAAATATATAAGTCTACCGGGAAATATATCAAAATGAGTTAATGTTTCATTATGAAATTATTGTCACTATTAAATGCAATTGGCATTGTTGTAAACACTAAAATGCGATATAACTAACTGGTATGAGCACTATATTATTTGCTTAATTTAGAACTTTATTAATTCGAAGAATGCATCCAAGCACTATTTTGCATATTAGTTCACAGGGAGCATGTGAAAAAGGAAAGGAAAAATAATGGAATTGTATGTTTAATTCAAAACAATTAAAGACTACTTAAACACATATTTTTATGTATTATATAAAATATCTATATTTACATGAATTACCTAATTGCAATGGATTTCCTCATCAGTTCCCTCAAATTTTTGCGAAAGAAGTAACATAAATGCTACAATAGTCAATAGCAGTCATCTCTGAATCATTGATTCCTCACTAAACATGTGTACATACTCTGACAACCCTTTCTTTCCTTCACACCGAAAATTGTGTGGCAGTGTTGAGAGGAGGACCGTAGGTGGGTAAAGAAGAGGATTCAACATGGAGTTATGATGGCGAAGCTGGAATTTCTTATTCTACTCTGTCCTTGCACATTCTTTTTGAGAAACAATTCCTTGAATGTATGACAACAATCTTTTGTCACCTTTTCTAGAAATACAGAGAGTAGGAACTTTCTCTTTTTTGCACTGGAAAGGGATTAATAAATTACATTGGAAAGAAACAATATACGATGATTCAGTATCTATAATGAATCATTATCTCAACATTGGCAGCGCGTAGGTATATATTAAATTTGTAAAAAACTAATCAATTAGAAAAGGTTCACCCGGTTCTATTTTGCTGACTTGTTCTTATTTTCGTTAAACTACTTTTGGTTTATTAACATCACAAAATGTCATTTCTTTGGCATTTTAATCATGTCTTCATAGGGAACAATAAAATAACTATTGACACAAAAAATGCAAAAATAATAATCTAACTATCAGTGTTGATAGTTTGCTTTACACTAACCTATACAATTTTCAAGATAATTTTTTTTGTTATAAAGGAAATGATTTCCATTTCCGAGCTATGGAAAGGATTTTTAGTAGTTGATTGAGTAATAAATGTACCAATTAGAAAAGTACTGGTCCGATCTTATGTGCAATGAGCTTATACATATTAATAATATATAATAGTCTCTCTGTGTGTTTCTCATCATGTTCCTTTGAATTTATTGTGCTTACCGTGGTCGCTCTTGACTCTCTAAGCATGACACCCATTGTTTTTATTGGGTAACTGTTTTAGCTGCCAAATTTAAAAAATTATTATTCTATACTAAAGGATTATCAAAGTCATCGCAAGATCGCACATGTTGCTTATATGTAAGTTGAGAAGTTCCTCATCATGTCAAGCTTGTCCGGTCCGTCAACTTGATTTCCAATCCTTCAGGCAATTGCTTCGTTCTTGCCTTGTTTTTTCTGTCAAAAATCCTATAGATCAAAGTCCTACTATTGCGAACAAATGTCCGAGCAATCCGGGCAATACATTAGCCTACAAACATTAGAGCAGCGCCAGGACCATGGACTACTAAGAACAACTCCAACCGAACGATCCAAAGCGGACGTACGTTTTGTCCGTTTGGGCCACCCATTCGCTCCTTCGTGTCTGTTTTTAAAATTGAGTCGAGCGGTGCACCCAACGAAGAGCAAGTGGACGGAAATATTGTGGGTAAAATAATAGGAGAGACGTGGGAGGGATGGACCAACGAATTAAATAAGTGAAAAGAGGTGGAGGAATGGGTGGATGACAAATGAAACATGTGTGGACACATGTCGATGACGCAGACATAAAAAAACGTCCATTTTATGTCCGCGTGAGACCTAATGTGATTCAATTTTGAGACAAAAATAGGTCCAAGCAAACACAAAACACACACAAATGAAAATGGATATACGCATTGAGCGATCGTTAACGTAGCAACGAAAAAACATGGATGGACGGAATGGATCGCCTGGTTAAAGTTGTTAGGAATAGCTGCGGGAGTAATGCATCGGCATCGACACTTGTTTTTTCGGTCAGCAATCCTTGAGACCGCAAGGACAGCCATAAAATACATAGTATTAGGAACAAACATCCGAGCAGCCGGACAAATACATCAACCTAAGAATAATAGGGCAAAACCGACAAAGCCAGGATCATGGATTACTAAGAGCAAGTACAATAAGGTAACATAAGCATGCTATAAGGATTAGAATATTATATTCTTACTTAGTTGGAAAAGAGAAAGGAGGAGAGAGAAGAGAAGCGGGCTCTTGGTGAGTAGCCAGCTACAACACGAGACCCAAGACACTTTGTGAGATTGTAATGTGGGCCAACTACTACTAAAGTAATACATATCTAAAACTTACTATTGTATATGCCGACTATTAAATTGGCTCTATATGACATGACAATTCCTTGTAACGAATTGTTGGCTATATTATTAACATCGAAGAGAGTAATGCATCGGCATCAGTATCACGGCAGTAGAGCAGGCGAGCGTACATTTTATTTAGCGCTAGGCGATCGTACAATTTTTCTACCCAGGAAGTAATGCATCGGCATGAGAGTCCTATAAGCTGCAGGATACACCCACGTGTATGTGTATGTTCATATTCATTTTTCAGAGTTTGTACTTTTTTAATAATAACAGGGCAATGCTCTGCGTCGGCGCGCCGGCCGAACGTCCATGATGCAGTAATTTCGTCAACGGTTGCAACAAAAAAGTTATAGTCAAAAAAATATCTACGTGATCGTAGCAAAAAAAAAAGCTGATTGGTAACAAAAGTCAAACGCCGGTTGCAGAAAATATTTACGTGAACGTGTATGTAACTTTTTTAGTGAACGGTTGAAGCAAAAAGATGATGCCGGTTGTAGCAAAAAATGACACGGTTGCAGCAAAAGTCAAAACACCGGTTGTAACAAAAATCCAACAAACTCGAGTTGCAACCAAAGCGTGAATGTATCTTTTTGAATAAACAAAATGTTGCAAAAATGACAAACGTTTGCATCAAAATTATACATGATTACAACAAATTTGAAAAAAAAATATTGCAAGGCTGTCTGCCAGCACGCGCGGGCTGCCAGCGACCGGCCGAACGACTCGGCCGGTGGCACTTCGGCTGCAAGCATTTACCATAATAATATCAATCAGCCATGTCCGGCTACAATACTAACATATGTTGATTTTATTTTCTTTTTCTTTGAATAATAATATCAATCAGCCATGTCCGGCTACAATACTAACATATGTTGATTTTATTTTCCTTTTCTTTGAGATGTACGCTTCTTTTTTCTTTTCCTAGAGAACATGCACGTCTTGTGGCACTTATCCCATATGTGCATCCTATATAAATTAACGTGCCATATGCTAAAACAATGTTTGTTTATTTTCTACATACACACGTCATTTGAGGCCCACCATGTTATGTTATGTTATGTAAATTGAACAGTTACAGATTAATTATTTTAGAAGATCTAGAAGATCAAGGACTAGCATTTTCTGATTAACGTGGGTATTTCTAGCATATTCTTTATTTTTTACCCTTATTTTTCTTTTAGTATATAATAGATAGATAGATAGAAAATATAGATAGATGTTTGTGTTTAATTTTTGCAGTTTGTTTAATTTGTTTGACTACCAATTCATTTTATAAATGTTTGAAAATTTTCAGATGGGCCAAATGGAGCAAACCAAAATCCCGTAAAAAGTTTCAGAAACCTATATTTGATATAAACCAAATATAAATCCAATGCAAATAATTATTTGATTAATTCAAATTCCCAAAATAAATACTTCTGTGATTTCAAAAATATTGCTTCAGGTTTTCTCTCTTGCCAGTATTTTCACAAAAAAACACGAGCATTTTCTTGGATCTCTTTGAGACAATTTTTATGTTCCCTATTTGACAGAAATTTGATTCTGAGGCTTGATAATTCCTCATTTCAATTTCAAATGGATTTAAATGCATGCATGAATTCTCACTCATGCAACTAACTACAAGCAATAATCTAGGGATGTGACATTTACTTGGCAAACACTCTAATTTAACCACAAAATCATAATTATTACACAAGAAAAAATCATGTTATGACACACAAACATAAAGTGAAAACAAAAATATAAAGATGACTATTGGGTTGCCTCCCAACTAGCACTATTGTTTTAGGCCCCTAGCTAGGCATGATGCATATGATTTAAGTGTTGTCATCTTTAACACTCCATCCATATGTAGCCCTCATGATAGATTCATAAGGTTGTTTGATTATCTTTCTAGGGAAGTGATCCATCCCTTTCCTCAGTGGGAATTGGAACCATATGTTTCCCTCTTTCATATCAATTAATCCACCTATAGTTCGTAGAAAAGGACTCCCAAGTATTATTGGACAAGATGGGTTGCAATAAATATCAATAAATATAAGATCTACATGCACATAATTTCTATTAGCAATTATGAGAACATCATTTATTCTTCCCGAAGATTTCTTGATAGTAGAGTCCGCAAGATGTAGATTACGGGCACTCATGAATATTAGTATGACCAAGCACATCACATAAAGATTTCAGTATAGTTGAAACACTAGCACCTAGAGAACACAAGGCATTGCATTCGTATTCTTTGATCTTAATTTTTATAGTAGGTTCCCATTCATCATACAACTTTTTTAGGGATAGAGACTTCTAACTCAAGTCTTCCATCATAGGCTTTTCCCATAGCTTCTACTGTATGTTGAGTAAAAGCTATATTTTGTTCATAAGCATTCGGTGAGATAATGATGGATTGAAGCAAGGAAATACATTCTACTAAATAGCAATTATCATAATTAAAGTCCTTGTGATCTAGGATAGTGGACACATCACTAATTAAAGTTTTGACCTTTCCAAACCCACCTTTTCAGTTTTAGAATTATAATCTTCACCCTCCAAGCAATTGGGACGCTCTCTAACTAGAGTTGACTCATATGCAGTCCATTTATAGTTTATTTTCAAAGAAGTAAACAAAGGTCCGTTAGGATAAGTACCAAGTACTTTAAGATGTTCATCATGATTCCGGTAAAAAAATGGCTGTAAGAGCTTTTTCTAGGAATTCCGTCTTAGCTTTCAACTTGGCGGTCCTCTACCTACTTTCATTCATTTATATGTTGATGGATTTTGTAGTCTAATTAAGTCATGCTTTGGTGGCAAAGTTTTACCTTTAAGAGTTTCTACATCAAGAGCAATCATATCCATGTTCCTAGCCAAATCATCAATCTTATACAACTTTTCTTCTAACATAGTATTGATTTTTTAGAATTAATGAATTCTTTAATGGTGTTTTAAAGATATGAGCATCACTTATTATTATTGGTAGAAGGATTCCCATGAAAATGGTCATAAGAATTGCCATAACCATTAAAGGAGTTACCGGGATATGGCCTAGCATTGAAATTACCCCTATAGGCATTGTTATTGAAATTATTTCGCGAGATAAAATTCACACCAATGGCATTATAATTTTTCTCAATCAAAGTAGACAAGGGCATGCCATTGGGATCAACATGAGCATCTTATTATCAACCAAATTCATAAGAGCGTTAACTTTTTCATTCAAAATAGCGATGTCCTCAACAAATTTACCTTCTTACCAATTGGAGCTCTTTTGGTATTCCATTTAGAGTACTTGGTCATTATGTTGTATAAATTTTCGTGGCCTCTCCTAAGGTCACCTTCATGAAGGTACCACCTACGACAGAATCTAGAAGATTTCTAGATACAAAGTTTAGTCGAGCATGGAAGTTTTGGATAATCATCCACAAGTTTAAACCATGAGTAGGGCAATTTCTAATCATCAATTTCATCCTCTCCCAAGCTTGTGCAACATGCTCATGATCATGTTGTTTAAATTTAATTATTTGATTTCTAAGGGAGATGATCTTAGCAGGAGGAAAATACTTGGTAATAAAAGCATCTTTACATTTATCCCATATGCCAATACTATTATGTGGTAAAGATGATAACCAATATTTAGCTTTATCTCATAAACAAAAAGGAAATAACTTTAATTTCACAATATAATTATCCATGTCCTTTGTATTTTGCATATCACAAAGTTCAACAAAGGTATTACGATGAGCAATGGGATCCTCATTAGGACTTCCCAAAAATTGTTCTTTCATGACAAGATTCAGCAATGCAGCATTTATTTCATAAGCCTCCACACTAGCGGTGGGTGGTATAGGAGTACTAATAAAATAATTGTTATTAGTATTTGAGAAGTCACACAACTTAGTAGTATCTTGAGACATGGTGACCAAGCAAGCAAATTAACAAGCAGGACAAGTAAACTAGCAAGTCAAGCGAGCAAAGGAGTAAACTAGTGACAAGCAAAGATAAATATTTTTGTTTTTTTGTTTTTTATGAGTAAAGAAAAATATAATAAAAAATAAAAATAAGAACAAGTGAATGGACTTGTGTCAAGTTACTTGATTGTAGATTGATGATACTCCCTGGCAAAGGCGCCAACAATCCTTCCTAATACTTGTGATCTTTGTTGGGTTATTCGTGAAGAGGAATAGGTGATGCAACACAATATAGGTAAGTATATCCCTCAGTAGAGAACCGAGGTTTATTGAACCAATAGGAGTGATAACCAACCCCCATCTCCTGCGACTGCACACAAGAGAAACAAATACATGCACCCAACGCAAGAAAGAGGGTTGTCAATCCCCTTGTCTCGTTATTTACAAGAAAGTAAGTAGTGTGGTTGGAAGTTGTAACCTTAAAAGTAAATGAAGGCAGCGAGGAAATTTTAGCATTTGTAAACTTGTAAGTGAATAGACCTCGGGGTCATAGTTTTCCCTAGTGGCATCTCTAATGAAAGCAAGCATACGGTGGGTAAACAAATTATTATTGGGCAATTGATAGAAAAGCACATAGTTATGCAATATTCACGACAATTATCATGTGTATATAGGCATCACGTCCCTAAGAAAATTGGCTGTCTCCTCCCTGCACCTTGGTACTCGTGATCTGCGTTGGATTTTCCATGAAGAGGAGCGGGTTATCACAACACAAAGTGGGTAAGTATTTCCCTCAGTTATGAAACCAAGGTTTATCGACCCAATAGGAATATCAACCACAACCGTCTTTAGCGGTTGCACACAAAAGAACAAACAACTTGCACCCAACGCGGGCAAGAGGGTTGCCAATCCTCTTGTCTTGTTATGTGCAAGCAAGTGAGGTGTTTAGATGATTGTAGATAACAAGATAAAAATAAAAGCAAGTAAATGGTAGCAAGGTAATGAATGTTTTATCAATATGTTGTGAATAGACCGAGGGGCCATAGCTTTTGCTAATGGCATCTCTCATGAAAAAATAGCATATGGTGGGTAAACAAATTACCGTTGGGCAATTAATAGAAAAGTTGATAGTTATGCGATATTCATGACAATGATCATGTGTATATAGGCATCATGTCCATAAACAAATGGGCCGACTCTTGCGTGAACCTATTACTATTACTCCACTCATCGACCACTATCTAGCATGCATCTAGAGTATTAAGTAAAACAGAGTAATGTATGGAGAACAATGACATGATGTAGACAAAGTAAATTCAAGCAATGTGAATAAATCCCATCGTTTTATCCTTAGTAGCAGCAACACAGAGACGCATCTTGTCCATTTCTAATACTGGGATATAGAAATTTGCTAGGTTGAACCTACCACAACGCACCTCTCTCACCGAAGAAATATTGATCTAGTTGGCCAAACTATTTCAATAGACTGGAGAGAATTGTGAAGCTATCATAATCATGCTCATAAGAATCATATAAGTATTGAGAAGTGACTCAAATATTTATCATGAATAATCTGAACATAAACCCATAATTTATCGAATCCCAATAAACACACTGCACAACAGGGATTACATCATATGGATCAAAGCGAAGATGCAATGATCATTGTATTGAAGATCAAAGAGAGAGATTGCCATCTAGGTACTGACTATGGACTCGTAGGTGTGTGGTGAATTACTCACACATTATTGTCAGGGCAGCAAGGTTGATGAAGAATCCCTCCTTGACCGATCCGCGTCCGGCAGGGTGCTAGAATGGAGCTCTAGATGTCCTCCCGTCCGAACACAGACATGTGGCTGCGTAAAAAAGTGTTTCAGGACTCTCTTTGATGTTTTTAGGGTAGATGAGAATTTATAAGCCAAAGAACATAGTTGGGAGGGCCACGAGGGAGGCACAAGCTATCAGGGCGCCCCCTAGACCACACCCTGTTAGCTTGTGGGACCCTCGTGAGGCCTCCATCCTTCTTCTGGTGCTCGTTGGTCTCCTTTTGGTCCAGAGAAAATCATCAAAAAGTTTCTGGGCAATTGAACCTCGTTTGGTATGGAAAACCTGCAAAGTGAAAAACATGCAGAAAACATCAACTAGCACAGGGCACTGGGTCAATAGGTTAGTGCTCAAAATAATATAAAAAAGTAATTAAAACCCCAATAGTATTCTAGAATGATAATATACCAGCATGGAACAATAAAAAAATTATAGATACGTTGGAGACATATCAAGCATTCCCAAGATTAATTCCTGCTCGTCCTCGAGTAGGTAAATGATAAAAATAGAATTTTTGATGTGACATGCTATCCATGATGTGACCTTATGCATGTATACTCATTGAGAAACGATGAATTAACAAACGTTAACATAGCAATACTTATATGTATAAGCAGTAAATCATTAATATTTCAAAGTATATGATCGTCAAAGATTGTTTTACACCCCATCCATCTTTATTATATTAGCAAGGCATGGCTCCATCTTCACCACATTAATACAAATATCAAGCACCACAGTGTTCATGTTAGGTGATTGGATCATACTTCTTAATATGCATCAACTTTTTATTCTTCACGCAATACATGAGCGTGATTCATTGGACATAGCATAAACGTGGAACATAATGTGGTGGTAGGTTTCAAAGGGGAAAAAGTGGAGAAGATATTCTCACATCAACTAGGCATACCAACTGTTGGGAAACAAAAAATTTCCTACGCGCACGAAGACCTATCATGGTGATGTCCATTTACGAGAGGGCATGAGTGATCTACGTACCCTTGTAGACCGTACAGCAGAAGCGTTAGTGAACGCGGTTGATGTAGTGGAACATCCTCACGTCCCTCGATCCGCCCCGCGAACAATCCCGCGATCAGTCCCACGATCTAGTACCGAACGGACGGCACCTCCGCGTTTAGCACACGTACAGCTCGACGATGATCTCGGCCTTCTTGATCCAGCAAGAGAGACGGAGAGGTAGAAGAGTTCTTCGGCAGCGTGACGGCACTCCGGAGGTTGGTGATGACCTTGTCTCAGCAGGGCTCCGCCCGAGCTCCGTAGAAACGCGATCTAGAGGAAAAACCGTGGAGGTATGTGGTCGGGCTGCCGTGGAAAAGTCGTCTCAAATCAGCCCTAAAACCTCCGTATATATAGGTGGGAGAGGGGGGACCTTGCCTTGGGGCTCAAGGAGCCCCAAGGGGGTCTGCCAAGCCAAAGGGGGGAAGGACTCCCCCCCAAACCGAGTCCTACTTGGTTTGGTGGGTGGAGTCCTTCTTTCCTTTCCCACCTCCTCCTTTTTTTTCTTTTTTCTTTGATTTTTCTTCCAATGCGCATAGGGCCCTTTTGGGCTGTCCCACCAGCCCACTAAGGGCTGGTGCGCCACCCTCAAGGCCTATGGGCTTCCCCGGGGTGGGTTGCCCCCCCGGTGAACTCCCGGAACCCATTCGTCATTCCCGGTACATTCCCGGTAACTCCGAAAACCTTCCAGTAATAAAATGAGGTCATCCTATATATCAATCTTCGTTTCCGAACCATTCCGGAAACCCTCGTGACGTCCGTGATCTCATCCGGGACTCCGAACAACATTCGGTAACCAACCATATAACTCAAATACGCATAAAACAACGTCGAACCTTAAGTGTGCAGACCCTGCGGGTTCGAGAATTATGTAGACATGACCCGAGAGACTCCTCGGTCAATATCCAATAGCGGGACCTGGATGCCCATATTGGATCCTACATATTCTACGAAGATCTTCTCATTTGAACCTCAGTGCCAAGGATTCATATAATCCCGTATGTTATTCCCTTTGTCCTTCGGTATGTTACTTGCCCGAGATTCGATCGTCAGTATCCGCATACCTATTTCAATCTCGTTTACCGGCAAGTCTCCTTACTCGTTCTGTAATACAAGATCCCGCAACTTACACTAAGTTACATTGCTTGCAAGGCTTGTGTGTGATGTTGTATTACCGAGTGGGCCCCGAGATACCTCTCCGTCACACGGAGTGACAAATCCCAGTCTTGATCCATACTAACTCAACGAACACCTTCGGAGATACCTGTAGAGCATCTTTATAGTCACCCAGTTACGTTGCGACGTTTGATACACACAAAGTATTCCTCCGGTGTTAGTGAGTTATATGATCTCATGGTCATAGGAACAAATACTTGACACGCAGAAAACAGTAGCAATAAAATGACACGGTCAACATGCTACGTCTATTAGTTTGGGTCTAGTCCATCACGTGATTCTCCTAATGACGTGATCCAGTTATCAAGCAACAACACCTTGTTCATAATCAGAAGACACTGACTATCTTTGATCAACTGGCTAGCCAACTAGAGGCTTGCTAGGGACAGTGTTTTGTCTATGTATCCACACATGTAAATGAGTCTTCATTCAATACAATTATAGCATGGATAATAAAAAATTATCTTGATACAGGAATTATAATAATGACTATATGTATTATTGCCTCTAGGGCATAATTCCAACAGTCTCCCACTTGCACTAGAGTCAATAATCTAGCCTTCACATCATCATGCGAATTACATTGTAATAAATCTAACACCCATACAGTTCTGGTGTTGATCATGCTTTGGCCGTGGAAGAGGTTTAGTCAGCGGGTCTGCTACATTCAGATCCGTGTGCACTTTGCATATATTTACGTCCTCCCCTTCGACGTAGTCGCGGATGAGGTTGAAGCGTCGTTTGATGTGTCTGGACTTCTTGTGAAACCGTGGTTCCTTTGCTAAGGCAATGGCACCCGTGTTGTCAGAACAAGGTTATTGGATTCAGTGCGCTTGGCACCACTCCAAGATCCGTCATGAACGGCTTCATCCAGACACCCTCTTTAGCCGCCTCCGAGGCAGCCATGTACTCCGCTTCACATGTAGAATCTACTACGACGCTTTGCTTGGAACTGCACCAGCTTACCGCACCCCCATTAAGAATAAATACGTATCCGGTTTGCGACTTAGAGTCGTCCGGATCTGTGTCAAAGCTTGCATCGACGTAACCTTTTACGGCGAGCTCTTCGTCACCTCCATACACGAGAAACATCTCCTTAGTCCTTTTCAGGTACTTCAGGATATTCTTGATCGTTGTCCAGTGATCCACTCCTGGATTACTCTGGAACCTACCTGCCATACTTATGGCCAGGCTAACATCCGGTCTAGTGCACAACATTGCATACATGATAGAACCTATGGCTGAAGCATAGGGGACGGAGCGCATATGCTCTCTATCTTCATCAGTTGCTGGGCACTGAGTCTTACTCAATCTCGTACCTTGTAAAACTGGCAAGAACCCTTTCTTGGACTGTTCCATTTTGAACCTCTTCAAAACTTTATCAAGGTATGTGCTTTGTGAAAGTCCTATCAGGCGTTTTGATCTATCCCTATAGATCTTAATGCCTAGATTGTAAGCAGCTTCTCCTAGGTCCTTCATAGAGAAACTTTTATTCAAGTAACCTTTTATGCTTTCCAAAAGCTCTACGTTGTTTCCAATCAGTAATATGTCATCCACATATAATATTAGAAACGCCACAGAGCTCCCACTCACTTTCTTGTAAATACAAGATTCTCCAACCACTTGTATAAACCCAAATGCTTTGATCACCTCATCAAAGCGTTTGTTCCAACTCCGAGATGCTTGCACCAGTCCATAAATGGATCGCTGGAGCTTGCACACCTTGTTAGCATTCTTAGGATCGACAAAACCTTCGGGTTGCATCATATACAATTCTTCCTTAAGGAAACCGTTAAGGAACGCCGTTTTGACATCCATCTGCCAGATTTCATAATCGAAAAACGCAGCTATTGCTAACATGATTCTGACGGACTTAAGCATCGCTACGGGTGAGAATGTCTCATCGTAGTCAACTCCTTGAACTTGTGAAAAACCCTTTGCCACAAGTCGAGCTTTATAAACGGTCACATTGCCGTCAGCGTCCGTCTTCCTCTTAAAGATCCATTTGTTCTGAATAGCCTTGCGACCCTCAGGCAGTACCTCCAAAGTCCACACTTTGTTCTCATACATGGATCCTATCTCGGACTTCATGGCTTCTAGCCATTTGTTGGAATCTGGGCCCACCATTGCTTCTTCATAATTTGCAGGTTCATTGTTGTCCAACAACATGATTGATAAGACGGAATTACCGTACCACTCTGGAGCAGCACGTGGTCTCGTCGACCTGCGTGGTTCGACAGAAACTTGAACCGGAGTTTCATGATCGTCATCATTAACTTCCTCCTCAACCGGCGTCGCAACGACAGAGGTTTCCCCTTGCCCTGCGCCACCATCCAGAGGGATGAGAGGTTCGACAACCTCGTCAAGTTCTATCTTCCTCCCACTCAATTCTCTCGAGAGAAACTCCTTCTCGAGAAAAGCTCCGTTTTTAGCAACAAACACTTTGCCCTCGGATTTGAGATAGAAGGTGTACCCAATTGTCTCTTTTGGGTAACCTATGAAGATGCACTTTTCCATTTTGGGTTCCAGCTTTTCAGGCTGAAGCTTTTTGACATAAGCATCACATCCCCAAACTTTAAGAAACGATAACTTTGGCCTTTTGCCATACCACAGTTCATATGGTGTCGTCTCAACGGATTTTGATGGTGCCCTATTTAAAGTGAATGCAGCTGTTTCTAATGCGTAACCCCAAAACGATAACGGCAAATCAGTAAGAGACATTATAGATCGCACCATCTCTAATAAAGTACGATTACGACGTTCGGACACACCATTACGCTGTGGTGTTCCAGGCGGTGTCAACTGTGAAACAATTCCACATTGTATTAAGTGAGCACCAAACTCGAAACTCAGATATTCACCCCCACGATCAGACCGTAGGAACTTGATCTTCTTGTTACGATGATTTTCAACTTCACTCTGAAATTGCTTGAACTTTTCAAATGTTTCAGACTTGTGCTTCATTAAGTAGACATAACCATATCTACTCAAATCGTCAGTGAAGGTGAGAAAATAACGATATCCGCCGCGTGCCTCTATGCTCATCGGACCACACACATCGGTATGTATGATTTCCAACAAGTCACTTGCACGCTCCATTGTTCTGGAGAACGGAGTTTTAGTCATCTTGCCCATGAGGCATGGTTCGCACGTGTCAAGTGAATCAAAGTCAAGTGACTCCAAAAGTCCATCGGCATGGAGTTTCTTCATGCGCTTTACACCAATATGACCTAAGCGGCAGTGCCACAAAAATATGGTGCTATCATTGTTAACTCTAACTCTTTTGGTCTCAATGTTATGTATGTGTGTATCGCTATCAAGATTCAATATGAACAATCCTCTCACATTGGGTGCATGACCATAAAAGATGTTACTCATAGAAATAGAACAACCATTATTCTATGACTTAAAAGAGTATCCGTCTCGCAATAAACAAGATCCAGATATAATGTTCATGCTCAACGCATGCACTAAATAACAATGATTTAAGTTCATAACTAATCCTGATGGTAACTGAAGTGAAACTGTGCCGACCGCGATTGCATCAACCTTGGAACCATTTCCTACGCGCATCGTCACTTCATCTTTCGCGAGCCTTCCTATCTGCCAGATACTTGGGGCAATTGCGCTTCCAGTGACCCATACCCTTGCAATAGCAACACTCTGTTTCAGGCTTAGGTCTAGCTTTGGGTTTCTTCGTCGGATTGGCAACAGGCTTGCCGCTCTTCTTTGAATTACCCTTCTTGCCTTTGCCGTTTCTCTTGAAACTAGTGGTCTTATTCACCATCAACACTTGATGCTCTTTACGGAGTTCAGACTCTGCGACTTTCAGCATCGCAAACAACTCGCCGGGTGACTTGTTCATCCCTTGCATGTTGTAGTTCAACACAAAGCCTTTATAGCTTGGGGGCAGTGATTGAAGGATTCTGTCAGTGATAGCCTCTTGCGGGAGTTCAATCCCCACCTTAGCTAGACGGTTTGAGTACCCAGACATTTTGAGCACATGTTCACTGACAGACGAGTTCTCCTCCATCTTGCAAGCATAGAATTTATCGGAGGTCTCATACCTCTCGATCCGGGCGTTCTTCTGAAAGATAAACTTCAACTCCTAGAACATCTCAAATGCTCCATGACGCTCAAAGCGACGTTGAAGTCCTGGTTCTAAGCCATACAAGACTGCACATTGAACTACTGAGTAGTCCTCCTTACGTGCTAACCAAGCGTTCTTAACATCCTGATCATCCATAGTGGGTGGTTCATCTCCTAGCGCAGCATTAAGGACATAATCCTTCTTCCCAGCTTGTAAGATTAGCATAAGATTACGAGCCCAGTCTACAAAGTTGCTTCCATCATCTTTCAACTTAGCTTTCTTTAGGAACGTATTAAAATTCAGGGTGACTGTCGTGTGAGCCATGATCTACAACACAAATATATTCAAAGTGGACTTAGACTATGTTCAAGATAATTAGAGTTTAACTTAATCAAATTATTTGCTAAACTCCCACTCAAAAAGTACATCTCTCTAGTCATTTGAGTGGTTCATGATCCACTTACACTAGCTCAAGTCCGATCATCACGTGAGTTGAGTATAGTTTCAGTGGTAAGCATCCCTATGCTAATCATATCATATATATGATTCATGATCGACCTTTCGGTCTCATGTGTTCCGAGGCCATGTCTGCACATGCTAGGCTCGTCAAGCTTAACCCGAGTGTTCCGCGTGCGCAACTGTTTTGCACTCGTTGTATGTGAACGTTAAGTCTATCACACCCGATCATCACGTGGTGTCTCGAAACGACGAACTGTAGCAACGGTGCACAGTCGGGGAGAACACAATTTCGTCTTGAAATTTTAGTGAGAGATCACCTCATAATGCTACCGTCGTTCTAAGCAAAATAAGGTGCATAAAAGGATTAACATCACATGCAATTCATAAGTGACATGATATGGCCATCATCACGTGCTCCTTGATCTCCATCACCAAAGCACCGGCACGATCTTCTTGTCACCGGCGCCACACCATGATCTCCATCAACGTGTCGCCATCGGGGTTGTCGTGCTACTCATGCTATTACTACTAAAGCTACATCCTAGCAAAATAGTAAACGCATCTGCAAGCACAAACGTTAGTATAAAGACAACCCTATGGCTCCTGCCGGTTGCCGTACCATCGACGTGCAAGTCGATATTATCTATTACAACATGATCATCTCATACATCCAATATATCACATCACATCGTTGGCCATATCACATCACAAGCATACCCTGCAAAAACAAGTTAGACGTCCTCTAATTTTGTTGTTGCATGTTTTACGTGGTGACCATGGGTATCTAGTAGGATCGCATCTTACTTACGCAAACACCACAACGGAGATATATGAGTTGCTATTTAACCTCATCCAAGGACCTCCTCGGTCAAATCCGATTCACCTAAAGTTGGAGAAACTGACACTTGCCAGTCATCTTTAAGCAACGGGGTTACTCGTAGCGATGAAACCAGTCTCTCGTAAGCGTACGAGTAATGTCGGTCCAAGCCGCTTCAATCCAACAATACCGCGGAATCAAGAAAAGACTAAGAAGGGCAGCAAAACGCACATCACCGCCCACAAAAACTTTTGTGTTCTACTCGAGAAGACATCTACGCATGAACCTAGCTCATGATGCCACTGTTGGGGAACGTCGTATGGTAAACAAAAATTTTCCTACGCGCACGAAGACCTATCATGGTGATGTCCATCTACGAGAGGGGATGAGTGATCTACGTACCCTTGTAGAACGTACAACACAAGCGTTAGTGAACGCGGTTGATGTAGTGGAACGTCCTCATGTCCCTCGATCCGCCCCGCGAACAATCCCGCGATCAGTCCCACGATCTAGTACCGAACGGATGGCACCTCCGCGTTCAGCACACGTACAACTCGACGATGATCTCGGCCTTCTTGATCCAGCAAGAGAGACGGAGAGGTAGAAGAGTTCTCCAGCAGCGTGACGGCGCTCCGGAGGTTGGTGGTGACCTTGTCTCAGCAGGGCTCCGCCCGAGCTCCGTAGAAACGCGATCTAGAGGAAAATCCGTGAAGGTATGTGGTCGGGCTGCCGTGGAAAAGTCGTCTCAAATCAGCCCTAAAACCTCAGTATATATAGGTGGGCGAGGGGGGACCTTGCCTTGGGGCTCAAGGAGCCCTAAGGGGGTCGGCCGAGCCAAAGGGGGGTAGGACTCCCCCCCCAAACCGAGTCCTACTTGGTTTGGTGGGTGGAGTCCATCTTTCCTTTCCCATCTCCTCCTTTTTTTTCTTTTCTCTTTGATTTTTCTTCCAATGCGCATAGGGCCCTTTTGGGCTGTCCCACCAGCCCACTAAGGGCTGGTGCACCACCCTCAAGGCCTATGGGCTTCCCCGGGGTGGGTTGCCCCCCGGTGAACTCCCGGAACCCATTCGTCATTCCTGGTACATTCCCGGTAACTCCGAAAACCTTCCGGTAATCAAATGAGGTCATCCTATATATCAATCTTCGTTTCGGGACCATTCCGGAAACCCTCGTGACGTCCTGATCTCATCCGGGACTCCGAACAACATTCGGTAACCAACCATATAACTCCAATACGCATAAAAAACGTCGAACCTTAAGTGTGCAGACCCTGTGGGTTCGAGAACTATGTAGACATGACCCGAGAGACTCCTCGGTCAATATCCAATAGCGGGACCTGGATGCCCATATTGGATCCTACATATTCTACGAAGTTCTTCTCGTTTGAACCTCAGTGCCAAGGATTCATATAATCCCGTATGTTATTCCCTTTGTCCTTCGGTATGTTACTTGCCCGAGATTCGATCGTCAGTATCCGCATACCTATTTCAATCTCGTTTACCGGCAAGTCTCTTTACTTGTTCTGTAATACAAGATCCCGCAACTTACACTAAATTACATTGCTTGCAAGGCTTGTGTGTGATGTTGTATTACCGAGTGGGTCCCGAGATACCTCTCCGTCACACGGAGTGACAAATCCCAGTCTTGATCCATACTAACTCAACGAACACCTTCGGAGATACCTGTAGAGCATCTTTATAGTCACCCAGTTACATTGCGACGTTTGATACACACAAAGTATTCCTCCGGTGTTAGTGAGTTATATGATCTCATGATCATAGGAACAAATACTTGACACGCAGAAAACAGTAGCAATAAAATGACACGATCAACATGCTACGTCTATTAGTTTGGGTCTAGTCCATCACGTGATTCTCCTAATGACGTGATCCAGTTATCAAGCAACAACACCTTGTTCATAATCAGAAGACACTGACTATCTTTGATCAACTGGCTAGCCAACTAGAGGCTTGCTAGGGACAGTGTTTTGTCTATGTATCCACACATGTAAATGAGTCTTCATTCAATACAATTATAGCATGGATAATAAACAATTATCTTGATACAGGAATTATAATAATAACTATATGTATTATTGCCTCTAGGGCATAATTCCAACACCAACAAGCTATTGAGATGTCCGTCGATAGATATTGATGAGAGGAGTAGGGATTTCCATGCAAACGATGCACAAGCGCTATAAGTGTATGAAAGCTCCACTGAAGCTAAGTGGGGTGTGCATCCAACTCGCTTGCTCATGAAGACCTCAGACATTTGAGGACGCCCATCATCGGAATATACAAGCCAAGTTTATGAAAATGTGATTCCCACTAGCATATGAATGATATAACATGAGACTCTTTATATGAAGAACAAGGTGCCACTTTGACGCACAAGTGTGGTAAAGGATAGTAGCAAAGTCCCTTCTCTATCTTTCTCTCATTTTTTTAATTATGGTGGGCTCATTTGGCCTCCCACATTTTTATTTCCTTACTTGGACAATGCTCTAATAATGATGATCATCACACTTTTATTTACTTACAACTGATCATGAAAACTGATAGGACGATATGACTCTTAATGAATGCCTCTGGTAGTGTACGAGGATGTGCAAAGTTCTAGCGAGACATGTATAGAAAACATGGTGAATGGTGTCTTTGCCACAAATACTATGCCGACTCTATATGATCATGCAAAGAATTATGATGATTAATGGACTAGTCATGTGAAGTGACGATGGAATTTGCACGACAATATACCTCAAAATGGTTGTGGAAATGCCATGATAGGTAGGTATGGTGGACTTTTTTGAAGAGGATATAAAAAGACTTATGTGCAACAGATCGTGTCATGTCACGGGGTTTGGATGCACTCGCGAAAGTTGCACCGTGTTGGAAATATGCCCTAGAGGCAATAATAAAATAGTTATTATTATATTTCAATTTCAAGATAATCGTTTATTATCCATGCTATAATTGTATTGAATGGAAACACAAATACATCTGTGGATATATAGACAAAAGAATGTCCCTAGTGAGCCTCTAGTTGACTAGCTCGTTGATCAAAGATGGGTGAGATTTCCTAGCCATAGACAAGTGTTGTCACTTGATAATGCGATCACATCATTAGGAGAATGATGTGATGGACAAGACCCAAACTATAAACATAGCATGTGATCGTGTTATTTTGTTGTTATTCTTTTCTGCATGTCAAGTATACATTCCTATGACCATGAGATCATGTAACTCACTGACACCGGAGCAATGCCTTGTGTGTATCAAACGTTGCAACGTAACTGGGTGACTATTGATGACCCACAAGTATAGGGGATCTATCGTAGTCCTTTTGATAAGTAAGAGTGTCGAACCCAACGAGGATCAGAAGGAAATGACAAGCGGTTTTCAGTAAGGTATTCTCTGCAAGCACTGAAATTATCAGTAACAGATAGTTTTGTGATAAGGTAAACGGGTAGCAAGTAACAACTGTAAGAAAGGTGCAGCAAGGTGGACCAATCCTTTTTGTAGCAAAGGACAAGCCTGGACAAACTCTTATATAAAGTAAAGCACTCCCGAGGACACATGGGAATTTCTGTCAAGCTAGTTTTCATCATGCTCATATGATTCGCGTTTGTTACTTTGATAATTTGATATGTGGGTGGACCGGTGCTTGGGTGCTGCCCTTACTTGGACAAACCTGCCACTTATGATTAACCTCTCTCTCAAGAATCCGCAACTACAAAAGAAGAATTAAGATAAATCTAACGATAGCATGAAACATATGGATCCAAATCAGCCCCTTACGAAGCAACACATAAACTAGGGTTTAAGCTTTTGTAATTCTAGCAACCCATCATCTACTTATTACTTCCCAATGCCTTCCCCTAGGCCCAAATAATGGTGAAGTTTCATGTAGTTGACGTTCACATGACACCACTAGAAGAGAGACAACATACATCTCATCAAAATATCGAACGAATACCAAATTCACATGATTACTTATAGCAAGAATTATCCCATGTCCTCGGGAACAAAAGTAATTACTCACAAAACATATTCATGTTCCTAATTAGAGGAGTATCAATAATTACTAAGGATCTGAACATATGATCTTCCACCAAGTAAAGCAACTAGCATCAACTACAAGGAGTAATCAACACTACTATCAACCCCCAGGTACGAATGTGAGGTTTGAGACAAAGAGCAGATACAAGAGATGAACTAGGGTTTGGAGAGGAGATGGTGCTGATGAAGATGTCTATGGATATTGACCCCCTCTTGATGAGAAGATCGTTGGTGATGACGATGGCTTCGATTTCCCCCTCCAGGAGGGAAGTATCCCTGGCAGAATAGCTCTGCCGGAGCTCTATATTGGTTCTCCCGAAGTTCCGCCTCGAGACGGCGGCGCTTCGCCCCAAAAGTTTTGATATGATTTTTTCCATGTCAAAACCCTTCATATAGCAGAAGATGGGTACCAGAGGCCTATCAGGGGCCCACAAGCCTGCACGGCGCCCCCAGGGGGGTAGGCTGCGCCCCGTGGCTTGGGGCCACCTGGTGGGTCCCCTGATGTATTTCTTTCTCCCAATATTTTTTAAATATTCCAAAGTAATTCTCCATAAGTTTTCAGGACTTTTGGAGTTGTGCAGAATAGGTCTATCAGATTTGCTCCTTTTCCGGTCCAGAATTCCAACTGCCGGCATTCTCCTTCTTCATGTAAACCTTGTAAAATAAGAGAGAAAAAGAATAAGTATTATACCATAATATGTATTAACAACCCATAATGCAATAAATATCGATATAAAAGCATGATGCAAAATGGACGTATCAACTCCCCCAAGCTTAGATCTCGCTTCTCCTCAAGCGAAAACCGAGATTGATAAATATGCCCACATGTCTAGAGATAGAGGTTTCGATAAAAATAATATACATACATTAAGGCATCATGGTTATCTTTAGAACAACAATACATATTGAAATAGAATATATTACACTAGAGTAACAATTCATTCACAAGGTAAAATATGAATCAAGAACTCTATTGAGAACTAACAAACTTTGATTTCAATCATTGAAACAATTTGAATTTATTACAACGTAGGAAAGAGTCAATATAAGAGCTTGTAAAGCAAATCCACATACTCAATCATCTTATGGTCTTTCATAATTTCTAACACTCATGCAGTACCTATGAGGTCAAAGCTTCAGTTGGACACAAAGAAAGATAGGGGCTTATAGTTTTGCTTCCCAACTATTTACCTCAAGGTAATGTCAACAATAATAACTCATGATCACCCACATCCGAGTGGATATATTTGTCTAGATCATTCCCCGACACATGATGCTTGCGAAAAGATAAAGGCGAAATATAGGAAATGGTGAATACCACCACGACTCTTACATAAAGGTAAGTACTAGAAAGTAAAGGTAACAGATAGGCCCTTCACAGAGGGACGCAGAGGTTGTCATGCGCTTTTATAGTTGGATGTGCAATCCCTTAATGCAAAAGAACGTCACTTTATATTGTCCCTTGTGATAAAGAACTTTATTATGCCGTCTATCGCTTTTATTTCTTCTATATCACAAGTTTGTATAAAGTTTATTTTCCTCACACTAATAGATCACACACATTTAAAGAGCAATTTTTATTGCTTGCAACGATTACAACTTACTTGAGGGGTCTTACTCAATCCATAGGTAGGTGTGGTGGACTCTCAAGGCAAAACTGGGTTAAAGATGTTTGGATGCACAAGTAGTATCTCCACTTGGTGCGGAAATTTCTGGCTGATATGGGGTAGAAGCAAGCGACACATGTTGAAGGATCTATAACCATATAACTTCTATTCAGAAATAAGCAAACATAACTCATTATGTTGTCTTCCTTGTCCAACATCAACTTCTTTAACATATAATATTTTAATGAGTGCTCACAATCACAAAAGATGTCTAAGATAATATATTTATATGTTAACCTTTCTTTCTTTATTACTTCCTTTTAATTGCAACAATGACCAATAGCTTTGTTTGTTAACTCGCAACAAATTTCAATCGACATACTTTTTATATGTGAAGTCATAACTGCCCATAAGATCATTATATATACTCTTTTGCTTTTATTCTATACTTCTTTCTATTTCTATTTCTCAAGATCATAGCAAGCAAGCAAAGCCCTCAACTCAAAACTACTCTTTATTATATAACTCTCGGACTTGCTTACATAGGTGAAACAAAAAGCAAACTCAAAACCAGATCACACTAAAACTTTATTCTACTAGATCAAGATATAACCAAAAGGATCGAACAAAGAAAAATTAAGAAAGTAAAATGTGTGATGGTGATACGATACCGAGGCACCGCCCCCAAGCTTAGCACAAGCCAAGGGGAGTGCCCTATACCCAAGTGTTTAGTTGTCTTTCTTCGGAGGTGGTGATGTTGGAGTTGTTGGTGAGGTTAAAAGCTTATCAAGTTTCCTCTTGAGCATGAAATTCTGTTCCCTCAGATCGTCTACTTCCTGCTCGAGCCTCAATATCTTTTGACATAATTCATCCTTGCTCTCACGCAGAAGACGAGAAGGGTTAAATAGAACCTTGGGTTTTCTCCTTGTATTTGGGAGGCTCGACTTCTTGAACTCCACATGCATATCTTTGGGTCGAGGTAGGGGAATCTCCTCGTCGTTCCAGCTTTCTTCCGCATACTTGCATATCTCCAGTTCCTCCTCCGAGAACAATCCATAAGGATCTAAGTCCTCGTAGAGCTTGGAATTGGCAAGATAATGCGATACATAGCTCTCCCCACCGGAATCTTGGGACGACATCTTACTCTAAATCTGCTGCAGAAACAACTCAAAACAAAAACAGGAGATATTGTCGTTATATGAGGTCAATACCTTCGGGAGATTATATAATGAATTTTTGTCGACCCGAAAGAGTATACCACAAGAAAACGGAGTCTGGAGGGTACACGGGGTGGCCACAAGCCTACAGGGTGCGCCAAGGGGGGTAGGCCGCGCCCCTTGGCTTGTCGCCTCCTCGTGCACTTTTCTAACTGTTCTAAATTTTCGTAATTTTTTAAATATTCCAAAACTGATAAAAATTACCATTGGAAAAGTTTTGGAGTCGGTTTCCTTACCGTAACACATACCTATTCCTTTTCGGAGTCTGAAACATTCTGATAGGTCCCCCTAATGCACTCCTTCGGCGTTGTGGTGTTGATAATATTGGTTTCAACATTTATGGGAGTACCTAAGATATAATGTTTGATTCTTTGCCCATTTACCACCTTCAGATTTGTGCCTTCGGCGTTGTTAATCTTGATGGCATTGGAACGATATATTTCCTCGATAATGTAATGCCCTTCCCATTTAGAGAGAAGTTTTCCTACAAAAAATCTTAGATCAGAGTTGTATAGTAAGACATGAGCACCTACATTGAATTCACACTTTTGTATCCTTCTATCATGCCATCTCTTAACCTTTTCTTTTAAAAACTTAGCATTCTCATAGGCTTGGGTTCTCCATTCATCAAGCGAGCTAATGTCAAATAACCTCTTCTCACCAGCAAGTTTGAAATCATAGTTAAGCTCTTTAATTGCGCAATAAGATTTATGTTCTAGCTCTAGAGGTAAATGACATACTTTACCATAAACCATTTCATACGGAGACATACCCATAGGGTTTTTGTCAGAGGTTATATAAGCCCATAACGCGTCGTCAAGTTTCTTAGACCAATTCTTTCTAGATCTATTAACGGTCTTTTGCAAGATCAATTTAATTTCTCTATTGCTCAATTCTACTTGACCACTAGACCGATGATGATAAGGAGATGCAATTCTATGATTAACATCATACCTAGCAAGCAATTTACGAAAAGCACCATGAATAAAGTGTGAACCACCATCCGTCATTAAATATCTAGGAACTCCAAATCTACGGAAAATAACTTCTTTCAACATTTTAATAGAAGTGTTATGATCGGCATTACTAGTTGGAATAGCTTCTACCCACTTAGTAACATAATCAACAACAACTAGAATATGGGTATACCCGTTGACTTTGGAAAAGGTCCCATATAATCAAAACCCCAAACATCAAATGTGTAACATCCCAATTTTCTTAAATTCGGATGTTAATAGATCATTCATATGATTCTCATATTTTATGCATATTTGTGTTCTTCTGAAAATTCTATTCGTTATGTGACTGCGGGCAATTTATTGCAGTGGAGATAATATGACTTCTCCCCTGTGAGTTAAAGTCACCAATTTGGTTTTGCAAATTTTCTAAACTCTGAATTATTTTTTTTGTTGAGTTTTTCAATCGCGTTGTGTGACCCATTGCATAAAACTCATTTTCGAAAGTTTGCATTAGGTGGAACTAGGGTTTCCATAGATATTATATGTATTTGTATATATATATATATATTATATATATATATTAGTTGTATATGTTATTTTGTTTTTTTCCTAAGTATTCTACTGTACATATATATATTAGTACCTATTTTTTTTCTAGTATTTGTTAGCTAGGAAAATATATTTTACTGTTTTGTTTTGTTTTTCTTTTCTTTTTTGCTGCTGTTTGTTCTTTTTTTAAAAAGGAACTGGCCAGGCCGAGCCAAAGGGGCTCAGCCCAGCCGCCCCCTCGAGCCCCCTTGCCCACGTACCCGAGGCATGCATCCATGCAGCCGGCCCCACCCAATCCTCTCTCTCTCCCCACGTAATCTCCTCTCTCTTCTCCTTCCTTATGCACCCCCCCTCCTAGGCCTATATAAACCCCAACCCCGGAGACCCCGTTCCCAACCCTAGCACTGCCGCCACTTCACCCCGCCGCGCCTCCACGAGCCGCCGCCACCGCCACGGGCAGCAGCAGCAGCAGCCCGAAGCTGCGCCACGTCTCGGCCTCGCCTGGGAGAGCCTCCCCCGACCCCCCTTCACTCCACCGCCGCCTCCCCCTCGGAGGAGCACCCCGCCGCCGCCTCCCCGAAGCCTCCAACCCCGCCCCGGAGCTCCTCCCCAGCCGGCAGCGACGTTCCTCGCCGGTGCAAGCCTCTGCCAGCAGGTAGCTCCCTCCCTCTCTCTCTCTATTTGCATGCATCTCATCCTAGCCTTTAGATCTCCATGCAATGGCTAGGATTAGAACACTAGTACCCTTTCGGTTTATTCCAGAAAACCAGTAGGTTTTTCTTGCCACTTATGAATTAACCGGTGACTTTGCTAGCCTTAGGCCGTTTGCCCGAAGTCATGAAACAAACAGCCCCGCAGCCAATAGCATTAGGACACGTGTACCCTCTCTTTTAGCACTAGCAGTTTTGTAACTTTCTGTCCAGATTACAAAAACAGAAACTTTCAATTTTGTTTTGGCCACAACTGTTTATTCCTAAGTCTAATGACATTGATTCTTTTTCCAGTAGCTCACAAATTTCCTGTAGTTTTTAAAAACATATAATTTGTCTCTGTTTGAAATTTTTAAATATAAGTTAGAGCAGATTTAGTTTAAACCCTGTTTTGCCTTATCCAGGAGTTTGAAAAATGATATTAAGTTGATTCTTTGTGCTACTGTCTTCTAGTGATAAAATATTACTGTGGTAGAATTTTCAGAATTTTTAAAGTATGTTTACTGGTGTTTTCAACAGAAACAAGTTTCTGCCTACCGGCGCATGATAAACTCTTTCGCTTAGGTTTTCGCAAATCATTGCATGTGATGTTATTTTTACTTGTGGCATGATTGAATTGCTTATGGTGTGCTTTGTGTTTGTATCGGTAGATCATCCGGAGTGCGAAGCGTGTTACTTAGAGACGCTCGAGCAGGACAACTATCGTCAAGGCAAGTCATCTTTGATCATGTTATTTTACCTATGTTTTCAATGCATAGTAGATGACCTTCTTTGCCCAATTTGCATGCTGCCTAGGTACTTGGAAACTTTAGCTTAAGTTGTAGTATCTTGTGGTACGAACACAACACCCCGATACTTGGCCCCGGGACGACAATGTTATATTTGCTATGCTTAAGTAGACGGGTTATTTGTTGAGTGTATACCACGAGTGATGCAAGGTTGATATAATAATCAAGACCGGACTAAGACAAGATTTTCAAGACCTCGGACGAAATGCAACTCTGGGTGAAGGACGGTTGATCGGCTCCCTGGAAAACCCAGTGGATGCCCGGGATGCTGGAGAGGCCATGTCATCCAGCGGAAAGCTTCACCCAGGCTCAAAGAGACGGATGGATATTTTCAAGACTCAAGGCTTACCTGCACAGCCACAAGTCATTATGGGCTCTGGCTTGGTTGGACAACGCGGCGACTCTGGACAGGCGGTGCTAGCAGATGTAGACGAACGGTAGGAATGGATGGGCACCGACAGGGATTCAGAGGGACCCGTTGAAAGACCATGTTTTGATCATCCGGTATTCAAACACCCTGAAGTGCGAGGACAAACCCGGAGGCGATCAAATCTTGTGGGGAACGTGTGCAAAACTCTGCAGAGTACCCAACCTAATCGATTAGCCGTGTCCACGGTCATGGACAACTTGAGCCGAAGGCATTGAATTTCCCCTGAACTCTCGACACAACTTAATAATGATGTGGGTGTTAACAACTATTCGGGTACGAGAACTGGTTGGCGGAACCATCTCGTTAACAACAAACATTGTAGTAAATTTTGCTTTCAACCCCTTTTGTTGTAGGATAAAACTGGCTTTATGCAAAACTTAGCTCCATCGGCCAAATATGCATGTAGAGATAGTTGATTATTGTTTTACACCTCTCTTTGATGATTTGCCGGCATATTCAATATGCTGACCTACACGGCTGGAACGTATCATGTTGCAGAGTACTTTTCCGACCAGGAGTGAGGCTACGATTCTACGCTCAGCGACATGCCCTTGGAGTCGGATGGACTCGTCTACCTGATGCATCCGCTTAGTCTTCGTTAGATAATCTCATGAGTTGGCCTTCAGCCACTTTATTGTACTCCTTTATTGTAATAAAGTACTCTTTATGAGATTTCGATTAATAAAGCTGTGTGATTGCACTCTTGAATATGTACATTATGTACTGTGTGTGTACCAGCATGATCTTGGGATGGTACGGAAACACCAGAGGCTTGACTCGTCTTGAGTCGGGTCGCTACAGAAATGGTATTCAGAGCACACGCTGACCTTAGGACATAACCTCTAGGAATGGAAAAGCCTTAGGAAGAAAACTATTTTCTCTTATATCTATAAATCTTCTATTTCCTCTTCTAATCATTTCTGACTTCTCTCCGATTTTCCAATGTTTAGATGGCCACCTTCATCCCTGTTAAGTTCACGGAGTTTTGCCAGCCCGACACCACTATGCCGTTTGGAAAGGAGCTGGTGCAGATCACCAAGGATTTGAGGATTGCTCTGCCGTCTATCACACGGAAGCCAACTTCGTCTTACCCGGAGGATTCACGCTACAGGATCGAGGTGCACATTCCCGGAAGGACATTCCAGCCGTGCACTGAGCCGATGGATTTCAAGTTCATCGCACCCAACTGGATTCTCGGAAGGACATTCCAGCCGTGCACTGAGCCGATGGATTTCAAGTTCATCGCACCCAACTGGATTCTCGGAAGGGACATGGCGATCCATTGTGCACTCGGACGTATCAAGGATGAATACAAAGGCTGCCCTATTTCTCCAGACCTATTCGCTGTATCCTGGAGAAATGAAGACGGAGATATCATCTCAAGCAAGACCAATGACGCTCTCTTGTCGTATGCCCAGACCTTGGAGAAGCACATCGGAACTCTGGAGTATCACGCGATCAAGGACGCCAGGAAGATCAAGCAACTTTCACTCCGCGAGCTTGAACTTGAAGATGCAGCCCGGGAAGCCCACTATGAACATGAACTGGAAGTGAAGGACTTTTTGGAGCGGATCGAGAAGCTGAAGACTCGAGTTGCATACCTGGAGGAGGAACTGGACATGGGCGAGAACCTTCATCCCGAAGGAGACGTAGTCCAGTGATCAGCAATGACGAGGACTATGAAGAACGCTCCACCGAAGGACCCGACACCATGCTATTCTGAGGAGGACACTTAGACTAGACCACCAAATTTACTTTATCGTTTTACGTTTTAGGCCGATGTTTAGGATTATCGAATTTTGTATCCCCGTGTGAACCTTTGTGATGATTGAATAAAATGTGTGGTGTGATACTTGTGTGTTGCATTCATATGGGTAGTGTAATTCCTCTTAGACCATTGTTCTATGCTAATCTCACCCCTCTACAAACATCAGATGCCCCCGAGATGCGCCCCTGAGTCCAACTTTCTGCCGGAACTCACCCAGTTGATCCAGCAACAAAACACCCTGATGCAGCTGATCATCCAGAACCAGAACAATAACAACAACCGTCCCCCACCCCAGGCTGACAATCTCACCCGTTTTCTGAGGTTGATCCCTCCAACTTTCTCCAGCAGCATTGAGCCCATTGTGGCAGATGATTGGCTCCGCAAGATGGAGCGTGAACTTATCACTGCTGGTTGTTCTGAAGTTGAGAAGGTGCGTTTTGCCGCGCATCAACTTGAAGGCCCTGCAGCTGCTTGGTGGGAGAACTACACCACCACTTATCCCATTGCTGGAGTCACTTGGGAGCAATTCAAGCAAGCCTTCCGCACTGCACATGTCTCAGCTGGTGCAATGAGTCTGAAGAAGCATGAGTTTCGCAACTTACGCCAGGGGAATCGCACTGTGGCCCAGTACATTGATGAATTCAGCATGCTCGCCCGTTATGCACCTGGAGATGTGGCCGATGATGCGGCCAAGCAGGAAAAGTTCTTGGAAGGACTGAATGATGAGCTGAGCATTCAGTTGACGGTAGCCACCTTCAACAACTACCAGGAGCTGGTTGATAAGGCCCTCATCTTGGAGGGGAAACATCAGCAGATGGAGAACCACAAGCGAAAGTATGGGGTTGGAAAGTTCAACTCTGGCACTCAGCAGAAGCCTCGCTACACCCCTTATCGAGGGAATACCGGGACTGGATCCGGTAAGTTTGGAGGACACGTTCAGCATACCCACCCCATGCACAACCATGGAGGCCACAACCATGGAGGAAATGAGAATCACCGCAACAACAGCAACTTCAAGAATGGCGGTACTGGCACTCAGCAGCATTCAGCCCCAGCTCAGAAGGATCTGACTCACATCACTTGCTTCAAGTGTCAGAAGACGGGACACTATGCCACTGATTGTCCCCATAACAAGCAGGGAAATGGAAACGGCAACGGCAACGGCAACGGCAACGGCAACTCTGCAGCAAAGAAGCCCAATCCTTTTTCTCGAGCTCAGGTGAACCACATTGATGTGGAAGAGGTCTATGATCACCCCGATACTGTGGTTGGTAAGTTTTTGCTAAATTCACGTCCTGTATTGGTACTTTATGATTCTGGTGCAACACATTCATTCATATCAAGGGTAGTTGTGGAAAAGTATAGTTTGCCAACTTGAACCCTTAGCCAACCTATTAAGGTCAGTTCCCCAGGAGGCATGATGACAGCCGGGATAGGATGCCATGCTTTGAGTCTCAACATTGGGAACCATAATTTCCCCACCGACCTCATCGTATTAGAGTCCCAGGGATTGGATGTAATCCTAGGCATGGATTGGTTGGCCAAGTATGAAGGGAACATCGACCCTTGCCCTTAAGTCTATTTTGCTCACCACCCCCGAGCAGAAGCGGATTAAGTACGTGTCTCAGCGCCCGACACGGAGTAAGCGAGTAAACTCTCTCATGGGAGTAGTCCAGGAGGAAGTACCGATTGTACAGGAGTATCCAGATGTATTTCCGGAGGAATTGTCGGGCATGCCACCCGATAGAGAAATTGAGTTCTTGATTGAGCTATTACCCGGAACAGCCCCGATATCCAAGAGACCTTATCGGATGCCCGCTAATGACTTGATAGAAATCAAGAAGCAAATTTAGGATTTATTGGACAAAGGGTATATTCGCCCAAGTTCTTCACCTTGGGGAGCCCCAGTGCTCTTGGTTGAAAAGAAGGACAAGTCCTTGAGGATGGTTGTCGATTATCGTGCATTGAACGGTGTGACCATCAAGAACAAGTACCCCTTGCCGATGATCAATGATCTGTTTGATCAGTTAGTTGGAGCCCGAATATTCTCCAAGATCGATCTTCGATCCGGGTATCATCAGTTGAAAATTCGTGAACAGGATATACCCAAGACAGCCTTTACCACTCGGTATGGCTTGTATGAGTACACGGTCATGTCATTTGGACTGACTAATGCTCCGGCATATTTTATGAATCTGATGAACAAGGTATTTATGGAGTACTTGGACAAGTTTGTCATGGTGTTCATCGATGACATACTGATATTCTCCAAGAACAAAGAGGAACACAGGAACATCTGCGTCTAGTTCTGGAGAAGCTTCGAGAGCATAAGCTATATGCAAAGTTTAGCAAATGCGAGTTTTGGTTGAAGGAAGTCGGATTCCTCGGACACGTCATCTCAGGAGAAGGAGTAGCAGTGGACCCTGCCAAGGTCGCAGCAGTCACCGAATGGGTAGCTCCCACGTCAGTCAAGGAGATCCGCAGTTTCCTCGGACTTGCTGGATATTACCGGAGGTTCATTGAGAATTTCTCAAAGATTGCCAAGCCCATGACAGAGTTATTGAAGAAGGAATCCAAGTATATTTCGACTGAGGAATGTGAAACCAGTTTTCAAGAGCTGAAGAAACGTCTTGTGACAGCCCCAGTGCTGATATTGCCGAACATTCGGAAGGATTTTCAGGTTTACTGTGACGCTTCTCGTCAAGGACTTGGAGGAGTGCTCATGCAAGAAGGCAAAGTTGTAGCCTATGCATCCAGACAGCTCAGACCCCATGAGTTGAATTATGCCACACATGACTTGGAACTAGCAGCCGTAGTGCACGCTCTCAAGACTTGGAGACATTTCCTGATCGGAAATAGTTGTGATGTCTACACTGATCACAAGAGCCTGAAATATATCTTCACGCAGAAGGAGTTGAACCTCAGACAGAGGCGATGGCTAGAGTTGATCAAGGACTATGACATGCGATTGCATTATCACCCAGGCAAGGCAAATGTTGTAGCCGATGCGCTAAGCCGCAAGAGTTACGTGAACACGCTCACAGCGGGAGGATTACCCCAGGAGTTAGTCGATGACCTCCGAGAGCTCAAATTGGAAATAGTTCCAAGAGGATTTGTTGCCACTCTGGAAATTCAGTCTACTTTGACGGAAAAGATCCACGAAGCACAGAAAGCTGACAAGGAGATAGCTGAGATTAAGCAGAAAATGGAAGACGGGAAAGCTAAAGGTTTTCGTGAGGATGAACACGGAACTTTATGGTTTGAGGATCGCATCTATGTGCCCAATGATCCCGAACTCAGGAAGTTGATACTTCAGGAAGCTCATGATTCCCCGTACTCGATACACCCCGGTAACACCAAGATGTATCTGGATCTGAAAGAAAGTTTCTGGTGGACAGGATTGAAGAAAGACATTGCCGAATACATGGCTATATGCGATGTTTGTCAGCGAGTAAAAGCCGAGCATCAGAAGCCAGCAGGTTTGCTCCAACCTCTGCCGATACCCGAATGGAAATGGGAAAAGCTCGGTATGGACTTCATCACAGGATTACCTTGGACCCGTTCTGGCTATGATTCTATTTGGGTTGTGGTCGATCGTTTGACCAAGGTAGCTCACTTCATTCCGGTGAAGACTACTTACACGAGTGCCAAGCTGGCCAAGATATATATGACGAGGATCGTATGTCTGCACGGAGTACCAAAGAGCATTGTGTCAGATAGAGGGACTCAGTTCACATCCAAATTTTGGTACCAATTGCATGAAACCTTGGGAACGAGATTGGAGTTCAGCACAGCATTTCACCCGCAGACAGATGGACAGACCGAGAGAGTTAATCAGATTCTGGAGGACATGTTGAGAGCTTGCGCACTAGACTATGGGTGTAGTTGGGATGAGAATTTACCGTATGCCGAGTTCTCATACAACAACAGCTACCAGACCAGTCTGAAGATGGCCCCTTTCGAAGCTCTATACGGAAGGAGGTGCAGAACACCGTTGATGTGGGATGGAGTTGGAGACCGACAACTTTTTGGTCCCGACCTTATCCGAGATTCTGAAGAGAAGGTCAAGCTTATTCGTGACCGACTCAAGATAGCTCAGTCCAGGCAGAAGAGTTATGCCGACAACAAACGCAAGGAAGTAACGTACGAAGTGGGAGACCGAGCATATCTTCGGGTGTCTCCACTTCGAGGAATCAAGAGATTCGGTGTGAAAGGAAAATTAGCACCACGTTTCATTGGCCCCTACAAAATTCTTGAACGTAGAGGCGAAGTTGCATACAAACTGGAACTGCCGGAAGGATTGTCCGGAGTTCATGATGTCTTCCATGTTTCCCAGTTGAAGAAATGCCATGCTGAGATGGTCGATGTTCCGTTGAGAGATACAGTGCCCCTAGAGGCCATACAGCTTGACAGCGATCTGACGTATGAGGAAAAACCCGTCCGGATTCTCAAGACTGCCAACAGAGTTACCCGCAACAAGATCATCAAGTTCTACAAGGTGTTGTGGAGCCACCACACCGAGGAAGAAGCCAGCTGGGAACGAGAAGAGGATCTTCGTCGAGACCACCCGCACCTGTTTTCTAGCCAACCCGAATCTCGAGGGCGAGATTCATCTTAAGGTGGGTAGGTTTGTACCATCCCAATTTTCTTAAATTCGGATGTTAATAGATCATTCATATGCATCTCATATTTTATGCATATTTGTGTTCTTCTGAAAATTCTATTCGTTATGTGACTGCGGGCAATTTATTGGAGTGGAGATAATATGACTTCTCGCGTGTGAGTTAAAGTCACCAATTTGGTTTTGCAAATTTTCTAAACTCCGAATTATTTTTTTTGTTGAGTTTTTCAATCGCGTTGTGTGACCCATTGCATAAAACTCATTTTCGAAAGTTGGCATTAGGTGGAACTAGGGTTTCCATAGATATTATATGTATTTGTATATATATATATATTATATATATATATTAGTTGTATATGTTATTTTATTTTTTTCCTAAGTATTCTAGTGTACATATATATATTAGTACCTATTTTTTTTCTAGTATTTGTTAGCTAGGAAAATATATTTTACTGTTTTGTTTTTTTCTTTTCTTTTTTGCTGCTGTTTGTTCTTTTTTTTCAAAAAAAAGGAACTGGCCAGGCCGAGCCAAAGGGGCTCAGCCCAGCCGCCCCCTCGAGCCCCCTTGCCCACGTACCCGAGGCATGCATCCATGCAGCCGGCCCCACCCAATCCTCTCTCTCTCCCCACGTAATCTCCTCTCTCTTCTCCTTCCTCCGTCCCAGCGATTCCCTCCCTTTCCTTTTTCTCTACAGAGACCGAAGCTTCCTCCCTCTCCTCCCTTATTTCTCCTACTCCCTCTCTCCTGCCTTGTCTCTCTCTCCTCCTTCCTTCTCTCACCCGAGCCGCTCCTCGCTCTCTTCTCTCCCGCGATCTCTCCTCCTTCCTTCTCTCTGCCTCTCCTCTCTTTTCTTCTTTCACCAGGAACCGGGCACTCCTCTCTCTCGCGATTCCCTTCCCAAAGCCCTCTCCTCCTTCCTTATGCACCCCCCTCCTAGGTCTATATAAACCCCAACCCCGGAGACCCCGTTCCCAACCCTAGCACCGCCGCCACTTCACCCAGCCGCGCCTCCACGAGCCGCCGTCGCCGCCGCGGGCAGCAGAAGCAGCAGCCCAAAGCTGCGCCACCTCTCGGCCTCGCCTAAGAGAGCCTCCCCCGACCCCCCCTTCACTGCACCGCCGCCTCCCCCTCGGAGGAGCACCCCGCCGCCGCCTCCCCGAAGCCTCCAACCCCGCCCCGGAGCTCCTCCCTCGCCGGCAGCGACGTTCCTCGCCGGTGCAAGCCTCTGCCAGCAGGTAGCTCCCTCCCTCTCTCTCTCTATTTGCATGCATCTCATCCTAGCCTTTAGATCTCCATGCAATGGCTAGGATTAGAACACTAGTACCCTTTCGGTTTATTCCAGAAAACCAGAAGGTTTTTCTTGCCACTTATGAATTAACCGGCGACTTTGCTAGCCTTAGGCCGTTTGCCCGAAGTCATGAAACAAACAGCCCCGCAACCAATAGCATTAGGACACGTGTACCCTCTCTTTTAGCACTAGCAGTTTTGTAACTTTCTGTCCAGATTACAAAAACAGAAACTTTCAATTTTGTTTTGACCACAACTTTTTATCCCTAAGTCCAATGACATTGATTCGTTTTCCAGTAGCTCACAAATTTCCTGTAGTTTTTAAAAACATATAATTTGTCTATGTATGAAATTTTTAAATATAAGTTAGAGCAGATTTAGTTTAAACCCTGTTTTGCCTATTCCAGGAGTTTGAAAAATGATATTGAGTTGATTCTTTTTGCTACTGTCTTCTAGTGATAATATATTACTGTGGTAGAATTTTCAGAATTGTTAAAGTATTTTTACTGGTGTTTTCAACAGAAACAAGTTTCTGCCTACCGGCGCGCGATAAACTCTTTCGCTTAGGTTTTCGCAAATCATTGTATGTGATGTTATTTTTACTTGTGGCATGATTGAATTGCTTATGGTGTGATTTGTGTTTGTATCGGTAGATCATCCGGAGTGCGAAGCGTGTTACTTAGAGACGCTCGAGCAGGACAACTATCGTCAAGGCAAGTCATCTTTGATCATGTTATTTTACCTATGTTTTCAATGCATAGTAGATGACCTTCTTTGCCCAATTTGCATGCTGCCTAGGTACTTGGAAACTTTAGCTTAAGTTGTAGTATCTTGTGGTAGGAACACAACACCCCGATACTTGGCCCTGGGACGACAATGTTATATTTGCTATGCTTAAGTAGACGGGTTATTGGTTGAGTGTATACCACGAGTGATGCAAGGTTGATATAATAATCAAGACCGGACTAAGACAAGATTTTCAAGACCTCGGACGAAATGCAACTCTGGGTGAAGGACGGTTGATTGGCTCCCTGGAAAACCCAGTGGATGCCCAGGATGCTGGAGAGGCCATGTCATCCCGCGGAAAGCTTCACCCAGGCTCAAAGAGACGGACGGATATTTTCAAGACTCAAGGCTTACCTGCACAGCCACAAGTCATTATGGGCTCTGGCTTGGTTGGACAACGTGGCGACTCTGGACAGGCGGTGCTAGCAGATGTAGACGAACGGTAGGAATGGATGGGCACCGACAGGGATTCAGAGGGACCCGTTGAAAGACCATGTTTTGATCATCCGGTATTCAAACACCCTGAAGTGCGAGGACAAACCCGGAGGCGATCAAATCTTGTGGGGAACGTGTGCAAAACTCTGCAGAGTACCCAACCTAATCGATTAGCCGTGTCCACGGTCATGGACAACTTGAGCCGAAGGCATTGAATTTCTCCTGAACTCTCGACACAACTTAATAATGATGTGGGTGTTAACAACTATTCGGGTACGAGAACTGGTTGGCGGAACCATCTCGTTAACAACAAACATTGTAGTAAATTTTGCTTTCAACCCCTTTTGTTGTAGGATAAAACTGGCTTTATGCAAAACTTAGCTCCACCGGCCAAATATGCATGTAGAGATAGTTGATTATTATTTTACACCTCTCTTTGATGATTTGCCGGCATATTCAATATGCTGACGTACACGGCTGCAACGTATCATGTTGCAGAGTACTTTTCTGACCAGGAGTGAGGCTAGGATTCTACGCTCAGCGACATGCCCTTGGAGTCGGATGGACTCGTCTACCTGATGCTTCCGCTTAGTCTTCGTTAGATAATCTCATGAGTTGGCCTTCAACCACTTTATTGTACTCCTTTATTGTAATAAAGTACTCTTTATGAGATTTCGATTAATAAAGCTGTGTGATTGCACTCTTGAATATGTACATTATGTACTGTGTGTACCAGCATGATCTTGGGATGGTACAGAAACACCAGAGGCTTGACTCGTCTTGAGTCGGGTCGCTACAAAATGGTTCTATAACAAGAGAGTAATTCATAGGCATTTCCTGACATCTACTAATATTACCAATTCTTTGACATTCATCACAAGACAAGACAAACTTACGAGCATCCTTGAAGAGAGTAGGCCAATAAAAACCAGATTGTAATACCTTGTGTGCAGTTCTATCTCCACCGTGATGTCCTCCATAGGCCTCAGAGTGACACTTGTGTAGGATATGTCCGTATTCATGCTCAGGTACACAACATCTAATAATAACATCTACTCCTTCTTTATCAAGGTGTGGATCGTCCCGAAAGTAATGTCTTAAATCATAGAAGAGTTTTTTCTTTTGTTGGTATATGAAGCTAGGCGGTATAAATTTAGCAACAATGTAGTTTGCATAATAAACATACCAAGGAGCACTATGTGAAGCATTTATGATAGCTAATTGGCCATCAGGAAAGGTATCATCAATAGGTAGTGGGTCATCAAGAACATTCTCTAATCTAGACAAGTTATCTGCTACGGTGTTATCAGCGCCCTTTCTATCAATAATATGCAAATCAAATTCTTGTAGCAGAAGAACCCTCTAATAAGTCTAGGTTTAGCATCTTTCTTTTCCATAAGTTATTTAATAGCAGCGTGATCAGTGTGAACAGTTACTTTGGAATCAACAATATAAGGTCTAAACTTAACACAAGCAAACACAACTGCTAAAAAATATTTTTCAGTGGTAGCGTAGTTTCTTTGAGCACCGTCTAGAGTTTTAGTAGCATAATGGATGACATTTAATTTCTTATCATCTCTTTGCCCTAGAATAGCACAACAGCATAATCACTGACATCACACATAATTTCAAAGGGTAGGTTCCGATCAGGTGGTTGAACAACATGTGTAGTGATCAAGGCTCTCTTAATAATTTCAAATGCTTCTACACAATCATCATAAAAAATGAATGGAACATCATTTTGCAAAAGATTAGTGAGAGGCTTAGAAATCTTAGAGAAGTCTTTAATAAATCTCCTATAGAAACTAGCATGACCAAGGAAACTTCTTATACCTTTGATATCTGTTGGCATTTTTTCAATAGCGTCAACTTTAGCTTTATCAACTTCAATACGTCTTTCACAGATTTTGTGTCCCAAGACAAAGCCTTCATTAACCATAAAGTGACACTTCTCCCAATTCAAGACAAGATTAGTTTCTTCACATCTCTGCAAAACTCGATCAAGGTTGCTCAAGCAATCATCAAAAGAAGTTCCGTAAACGGAAAAAACATCCATGAAAACCTCAATGATCTTTTCACAAAAGTCAGAGAATATAGCCATCGTACATCTTTGAAAGGTAGGAGCTGCATTGCATAACCCAAAAGGCATACATCTATAAGCAAAGGTACTAAAAGGACAAGTAAAAGTGGTCTTATCTTGATCCTCTTTTGACATAGGTATTTGAGAGAAACCAGAATAATCGTTTAGAAAGCAAAAATGTGTATGTTTCGATAGTCTTTCTAACATTTGATCAATAAAAGGTAGCGGGTAATGATCTTTCCTTGTAGCTTTATTTAATTTCCTAAAATCAAGTACCATTCTATATCCTGTAACAATTCTTTGCGGGATCAATTCATTTTTATCATTAGGAACAACGGTAACACCTCCCTTTTTAGGGACACAATGAACGGGACTAACCCATCTACTATCAGCAATAGGATAAAGTATACGTGCCTACATAAGTTATACGTGCCTCCAGAAGCTTTAATATTTCATTCCTTACCACTTCCTGCATTTTAGGTTTTAATTGTTGTTGGTGGTCAACAACTGGTTTAGCATCAGGCTCCATATTGATTTTTTGTTGGCATAGAGTGGGACTAATGCCCTTAAGATCATTGAGAGTATATCCAATAGCGGCACCGTGCTTCCTCAAAGTTATCAATAATCTATTTTCTTCTAGCTCTGAAAGCTTAGCACTAATAATAACAAGATATATCTCTTTTTCATCAAGATAAGCATACTTTAGAGTATCAGGTAATTGTTTAACCTCAAACACGAGATCGCCCTTGGGTGGAGGAGGATCCCCAAGTATATCAACAGGCAGGTTGTGTTTGAAAATAGGCTGCTGATCAAAGAAAATCTTATCTATTTCATTCCTTTCATTCATATGCATATTATTTTCATTATATAGCAAATATTGTTCTAAGGTATCAGTAGGAGGCACCGCGATAGAAGCGAGACCAATAATTTCATCATTACTAGGCAACTCCTTGTCATGGGGTTGTCTACGAAATTTAGAGAAATTGAACTCATGAGACACATCAACAAAACTTAAGTAACCTTTTCTTTCTCACAATCAATCTTAGCATTAACAATATTCAAGAAGGGTCTACCGAATATAATGGGACAAAAATCATCTTGTGGGGAACGAATAACAAGAAAATCAGTAGGATACTTTACTTTCCCACACAAGACTTCAACATCTCTAACAATCCCAATTGGTGCAATAGTGTCTCTATTAGCAAGCCTGATGGTAACATCAATTTCTTCTAATTTAGCTGGTGCAATATCATTCATAATTTCTTGATATAAGGTAAAGGGAATTGCACTCACACTAGCACCCACATCACATAAGCCATGATAACAATGATATCCTATTTTAACAGAAGCAAAATGCACACCAACAATAGGTCTATGTTTACCTTTAGTATCAGGTCTAGCAATTCTAGCAGCTTCATCACAGAAAGGAATGACATGCCCATCAATATTATCAACCAAGAGATATTTAACCATAGAAATATTAGGTTCAACTTTAATTTGTTCAGGAGGTATAGGTGTTCTAGTACAACTCTTACGAACCACAGTTGAAGCTTTAGCATGCTCCTTTATCCTAACATGAACAAGTAGTTTCTCAATATGATCAGTAGGAATAACATGATTAACATTATAAATAATAGTTTCTTTTTCAACTTTAATAGGTTCAACCACTTTAACTTCAATGGGAGGATGATATTTAAACCACTTCTCCTTGGGGAGATCAATATGAGTAGCAAAGTATTCATAGAATGAAGCTACTACCTCAGAGTCAAGTCCATATTTAGTGCTAAAATCATGAAAAGCATCGGTGTCTATAAAGGATTTAACACAATCAAACTTATGGCTTATACATGACTCATTACCTTTGTCGAGTTGCCAATCTTCAGAGTTGCGTTTAATTCTTTTCAATAAGTCCCATTTGAATTCTATACCTTTCTTCATAAAGGAACCAACACAAAAAGTATCGAGCATGGATTGATCATTTCGAGAGAGCCGAGCATAAAAATTCTGAATAATAATTTCTCTCGGGAGCTCATTATTGGGGCATAAATATAAAATTGACTTAAGACTCCCCCAAGCTTGAGGGATTCTTTCTCCTTCACGAGGCCAAAAATTATAAATATAATTCCGATCATGATGAACCGGATGCATAGGATAAAACTTGTGATGAAATTCCAATTTCAATCGGTTGTAGTTCCACGATCCAATATCATCACATAGCCTATACCACATCAACGCCTTCTCCTTCAAAGATAAAGGAAAGACCTTCTTCTTGACATCATCCTCGAGCAGACCTGCAAGCTTAAATGATCCACAAACTTCATCCACATATATTAGATGCAAATGATGATGTAGCGTTCCATTTGATGCATAAGGATTAGCTAACAGTTTTTTTTATCATACCCGAAGGAATTTCATAATAAATATTTTCAGTAGGTGCAAAAGGTTGAGGAGCATCTCTTTGTGCTTCTAGTTGTGTTGAAGATACCCCGAACAAGCCCCTCAAAGTATTATTTTCTGTAGTGACAAGTGCCACTAAATTTCAGCACAATATATAAAATTTTCCTTACCAAGTTCCACTCACCAAAGGTGCTTCACTCCCTGGCAACTGTGCCATAAAAGAGTCTTGATGACCCACAAGTATAGGATATCTATCGTAGTCCTTTCCATAAGTAAGAGTGTCGAACCCAAAGAGGAGCAGAAGGAAATGACAAGCGATTTTCAGTAAGGTATTCTCTGCAAGCACTGAAATTACCGGTAACAAATAGTTTTGTTGTAAGGTAATTTGTAACGGGTAGCAAGTAAAAAATGTAACAAAGGTGCAGAAAGGTGGACCAATCCTTTTTGTAGGAAAGGACAAGCCTGGACAAACTCTTATATAAAGCAAAGCGCTCCCGAGGACACATGGGAATTTCTGTCAAGCTAGTTTTCATCACGCTCATATGATTCACGTTCGTTACTTTGGTAGTTTGATAAGTGCGTGGACCGGTGCTTGGGTGCTGCCCTTACTTGGAAAAACCTCCCACTTATTATTAACCTCTCTCGCAAGCATCCGCAACTACGAAAGAAGAATTAAGATAAATCTAACCATAGCATGACACATATGGATCTAAATCAGCCCCTTACGAAGCAACTCATAAACTAGGGTTTAAGCTTCTGTCACTCTAGCAACCCATCATGTACTTATTAATACCCAATGCCTTCCCCTAGGACCAAATAATGGTGAAGCTTCATGTAGTCGACTTTCACATGACACCACTGGAGGAAAGACAACTTACATCTCACCAAAATATCGAACGAATTCCAAATTCACATGGTTACTTATAGAAAGACTTATCCCATGTCCCGAGGAACAAACATAATTACTCACAAAGCATACTCATGTTCATAATCAGAGGAGTATTAGTAATCATTAAGGATCTGAACATATGATCTTCCACCAAGTAAACCAACTAGCATCAACTACAAGGATTAATCAACACTACTAGCAACCCCGAGGTACCAGTCTGAGGTTTGAGACAAAGATCGCATACAAGAGATGAACTAGGGTTTGGAGAGGAGATGGTGTTGATGAAGATGTTGATGGAGATTGACCCCCTCCCGATGAGAGGATCATTGATGATGACGATGGCTTCGATTTCACCCTCCGGGAGGGAAGTTTCGCCGCAGAATAGATCTACCGGAGCTCTAGATTGGTTCTGCCAAATTTCCACCTCTATACGGCGGTGCTTCGCCCCGAAAGGTCTGATATGATTTTTTCCATGTCAAAACCCTTTGAATAGTAGAAGATGGGCACCGGAGGCCTTCTGGGGGGGCCCAAAGCCTGCAGGGCGCGCCTAGGGGGTAGGTCACGCCCCTTGGCTTGTGGCCACCTGGTGGGTCCCCTGATGTATTTCTTTCGCCCAATATTTTTTATATATTATAAATTAATTCTCCGTAAGTTTTCAGAACTTTTGAGTTGTGCAGAATAGGTCTCTAAGATTTGCTCCTTTTTCGGTCTAGAATTCCAGCTTCCGACATTCTCCTTCTTCATGTAAACCTTGTAAAATGAGAGAGAAAAGGCATAAGTATTGTACCATTATGTGTATTAACAACCCATAATGCAATAACTATCGATATAAAAGCATGATTCAAAATGGACGTATCAACTATAAAGGTGCTCTACAAGTATCTCCGAAGGTGTCCGTTGAGTTAGCATGGATCAGGACAGGGATTTGTCACTCCGTATGATGGAGAGGTATCTGAGGCCCACTCGGTAATACAACATCACAAAAAGCCTTGCAAGCAGTGTGACTAAAGAGTTAACCACGAGATTTTGTATTATGGAACGACTAAAGAGACTTGCCGGTAACGAGATTGAAATAGGTATGGAGATACCGACAATCGAATCTCTGGAAGTAACATATCGAAGGACAAACGGAATGTTATACAGGATTAAGTGAATCCTTGACATAGAGATTCAACCGATAAGATCTTCATAGAATCTGTAGGATCCAATATGGGCATCCAGGTCCCACTATTGGATATTGACTCGAGAGTGTCTTGGTCATGTCTACATAGTTCTTGAACCCACAGGGTCTGCACACTTAAGGTTCAATGATGTCTCGGTAGTATTGAGTTATGTATGTTGGTGACCGAAAGTTGTTCGGAGTCCCGGATGAGATCCTGGATGTCACGAGGAGCTCCAGAATGGTCCGGAGGTAAATATTGATATATAGGAATGTTGCATTTAGGTTCCGGAAAGATTTCGGGCATTACCGGTAAAGTACCGGGAGTGACGAATTGGTTTCGGGGTTTTACCGGGAGGGGCCACTCACCCGGGACAGGACCTAATAGGCCTAGATGTGGCGCACCAGCCCTTAGTGGGCTGGTACGGCCAACCCAATAACCTATTTTCGGCCAAGAGTGCAAAAGGAAAAAAGAAAAGGAAAAAGGAAGGAGGTGGCCAAGTAGGAAGGGAGTGCTCCACTAAACCGAATTGGAGGAGGACTCTCCTCCTCCTGGCTCGGCCGAGCCCCTCTCCTTGGAGTAGGAGGCAAGGCAGACGTCCTCTTGTTCGACCTATATATAGTGGAGGTTTTGAGGGCAAAGCACACAAGAAAAAAGCCACGTGATGCCCTCTTCTCCACAGATCGTCTTCCTCGTCTAGATTAGTCTGACATAGCTTGGCGAAGCCCTGTTGGACTAGTTCACCACCACAACCACCACATTGTCATGCTGCCGGGGAACTCATCTACCTCTCCGCCCCTCTTGCTGGATCAAGAAGGCGGAGATCGTCATCGAGGTGTACGTGTGCTGAACATGGAGGTGGCGTCCATTCGACGCTAGATCCGGACGGAGTTCATGGGACGCTTGCGATTCGGATCGCGAAGACGTTCGCTACATCAACCGCGTTTCTTAATGCTTCCCGCTTAGCGATCTACAAGGGTATGTGGATCCGATATCCCCTCTCGTAGATTATCATCACCATGGATAGGTCTTGTGTGTGTGTAGGAATTTTTTTGTTTCCCATGCAATGTTCCCCAACACACCGATCCTCAAGGTGAGAACGTGCGATGAATGGTACCGAAGATGCTAGCAAATATGAGGAGGTGAGAGTGCGTATGTCCATGGTGTCATATTAGTGATGAAGAATTCATATAATTATTGCAAAGTTTTATTAGTTTTATCACAAATCAAAGTACTACTTGCATGCCCCGTGGGAGAGGGTTGGTAGGAAACCATCGCGTGATTCCGACTCAAAATAACACATGGTTTTCAATGAGGAATAGAAATTCTCACACATCATCACCATGCCTTTTTAATTTTTTAGATGAATAAGAAGTTTAACATCTCATAATATCGACACCTATATGAATTAATAATTATGCACTCACACCTTTTTCATATCACCACATCAATATTATTAACCCACAATTTCTTTATATGTGCTACATGATGGTTTTTATCATCATTCATTGGATACTCATAATTTTTGATCTAGTCTTATGATCCATGAAAATTACCATCACTATTTGTCCAGCTCTCGAACAAATATAAGTGAAGAACGAGAGCATAACATTTCTATAAAATGTACACACCACCGTGCTCAAAAATATATTAGTGAAGTACTAGAGCAACTGCTAACCTCAAAAGATATAAGTGAAGCACATATAGTATTTTAACAAAAGATATTAGTCTAGTAAACAATGATTGTGGTATACAGAAATTAAAATAAAACTAAAGCAAACGACAGTCCATCCAAAACTCATATCACGTGGCGAATAAAAATATAGCTCCAAGTAACATACCGATGGATTGAGATGAACAGAGGGGATGCCTTCCTGGGCATCCCCAAGCTTAGACGCTTGAGTCTTCCTAGAATATTACCTTGGGGTGTGTTGGGGATGTTACCTGCGGATAACCCGCCCTTAGTGGGCCGGGTCCTCAAAGGGGCGACTTACCATTCAACGCGTGTCTCGTGGCCAGAAGCTGGATGGCGGTTCAAGAGGTCGTGCGGATGGAAGATTACCAAAGGAGTTCCCAATCGTGGAGAGCCTGACGACTTAGAGATAGGGAAAGCCACAAGGAGTAGCATGGAAGGACTTAGTAAACCCTAGGGCCTCGACCTGTATATAAAGGCGAGTCCCGGGGAAAGGTTAGGCGAGTTAGAGAGAATCGAGAGCTAGGTCAGGCGAGTTACACCCTCCTTGTAATCGAAACCACCATTAATCCACACAAAGCAGGACGTAGGCTTTTACCTCGTCACGAGGGGCCGAACCTGGGTAAATCCGAGTCTCGCTTTCGCTCACCCCCTTTGAGTCGCCACCAAGGTGCGATGGCTCCATCTTTAAGTCCTTTCACGAGGACATCTATCGTGACAAAACCACGACAGTTGGCGCCCACCATGGGGCTAGAGCATGGTGGAGTTGAGTTCTCAAAGGGAGCCCTACCGGGGTTAGAAAGCTATGCGGTCGGCTTCATGAGTAAGAGCCGCCGCGGGAAGTACTACATCGACAACTCGCTGTGGGAGCTTGAAGCCGATTCAGTCGAATCTGGCTACCGAGTCCCCTTCGGCAAATTCAACGTCTTCATCGGCATGATTGGGACGCCTGTGCCTGAGCCGGACACCTCCACCGACATCGTCGAGCCGGCCAGGTACGTCCTCCCCGTCATGCGGCGGGACTAAAGTCGCCACGCTTTCGTTGGTTTTACATAGGGAAATGACGTACAAGATGAAGCGGCGGTCCAGGAGACCACCCCCTCAATTCGGACGTCGAGTCATCCATGGGTGAGACAGATACAATCCACCCTCTCCAGGAAGGAAAACTCGGAGGGCTGTCGTTGGCAATGGACCCCGAGGTCCTCGAGCGGTCCCAGCGACAAATCGCCATCTACATGGCGGGGTCAGCCAGCCTCAGCAAAATCCAACCGGGAACAACGAGACCGGTGGGACGTCCAAACCCCCAGCACAAACCATGGCGGAATTAGCGGCGGAGGTCGCCAGCCTTATGGCAACCACCGTCACGTCCAAGAATCAGGAGTCTATCAACGCCGAGCTAGCAAAGTTGCGGGAGGCGATGGACAAGGTGCAGCGGGACGTGGAAGCAGAAGCTGCCAGGGTGGAGACGTAGCAAGCCGCGATCACAGCAGAGACGGAGTGGTTGAATACCGAAGGCTAGCATCTCGAGAGACAATAGCACGCGTCCGACGCCGTTCACCAAAGGAGGCATCAGGGACCTATTCCGGCCAACTTACATCCAACTCGCCTTTTCGACACCTCGCGCACCCCCGGGGCGGGTCCTGATCGACCTTTACAAACTGTCCCAAGGGGAGGTCCGGTTCCACCGCCCAATCCACCTCCGCCTCAACCAATGGATGCCCATGCGACTCGGTTCCAGACGCCATGGGGTCACTTCTCGAATCCCGTGGAGAATGTGGTGGCGGCAACCCGCCACTTGGAGTCCCTGCCGATTTACGGAAACTCCTCGGCCGAGATAGAGGCCAGGAACGCCATCGAGATGCTAAAGACGGCCGTGGTCCAGCACGTGCAGTACTCTCATAGCCTTGATCGACTACACTCCACACCTCAGGCGAGCCACACCAGGAGTCGCCACGAGGACTTACCCGCGGTAACCAGCAGGCCGCGACGATTCCCTCAACATAACCCGCTCGGGATGCTTGACAAGCGAGCTCAAGATATCGTGGATGCGGCACGAGCTGCACGTAAGATAGAGACAGCAGACACGGCGGGTCAGATCTACCCGGCTTACACGTCATCACCTCCCGCGCCCCTGGACACCAGAGGCAAGCACATCGGTGTATCTAGTCTTGCGCCGGTTCTGCGCAACGAGCGAATGCCAAAGGACTTCAAAGGGCCCCGGAAGGTCCCCAATTACTCCCGGATCTCGAACCAGGGTCATGGATCGAGAGTTACGAACTCGCGATGGACATGCTCGACGTAAATGAGCTGTATTGCGCTAAGTACTTCACTATGATGCTCGAAGGGACGACACGTGCCTGGTTGAAAAACTTGCCGCCCAACTCCATCAACACCTTGGCGGAGCTAAAAGAGCGCTTTATCAAGAATTTCAGAGGGACTTGCAAACGCCCGATGACCATCGTCGACCTACAGCATTGCGTTCAACGGCCGGACCAGTCGTCCCACCATTGGACCCGGCGAGTCGCGGAAGTTATTCATTCATCAGAAGGCATTTTGGCGGCTCAGGCGGTGTTGATCCTGGAGAAGAACTTCCATTACGAACCTTGCTATCACACAGACAACAGCGCCAGAAGTTGACACGTTGACAGAGGCTGGGCTTGCGTTGGTTCTTCCCTTGAAGAGGAAAGGGTGATGCAGCATAGGAGCACTAAGTATTTCCCTCAGTTTGAGAACCAAGGTATCGATCCAGAAGGAGGGTCTCGTCAAGTCCAGAGTACCTGCGCAAACACAAAAAAGCTTGCACCCAACGCTTCAAAGGGGTTGTCAATCCCTTCAAGATTGTTTGCAAACTGAGATCTGAAGGCGGAGAAGTGCAACAAAGTAAAAAGTGTAAGGCTGAAAATATGGTGTGGAGTAGACCCTGGGGGCCATAGTGTTCACTAGAGGCTTCTCTCAAAATAGCAAGTATCATGGTGGGTGAACAAATTACTGTCGAGCAATTGATAGACCGCGCAAAGTCATGACGATATCTAAGGCAATGATCATGCATATAGGCATCACGTCTGAGACAAGTAGACCGATACTTTCTGCATCTACTACTATTACTCCACACATCGACCGCTATCCAGCATGCATCTAGTGTATTGAGTTCATGACGAAAACAGTAACGCTTTAAGCAAGATGACGTGATGTAGAGGGATAATCTCAAACCAATGATGAAAACCCCATCTTTTACACTTGATGGCAACAACACGATGCGTGCCTTGCTACCCCTTCTATCACTGGGTGAGGTCACCGCACGGTATGAACACAAAACCAAGCACTTCTCCCATTGCAAGAATCATAGATCTAGTTGGCCAGACAAAACCCACAACTCGAAGAGAATTACAAGGATATGAAATCATGCATAAGAGAGATCAAAAGAAACTCAAATAAGATTCATAGATAATCTAATCATAAATCCACAATTCATCGGATCTCGACAAACACACCGCAAAAGAAGATTACATCGGATAGATCTCCATGCATGGAGAACTTTGTATTGAAGATCCAAAAGAGAGAAGAAGCGATCTAGTTACTAGCTATGGACCCGTAGGTCTATGGTGAACTACTCACGCATCATCGAAGAGGTCATGGTGTTGATGAAGAAGCCCTCCGTGTCCGAATCCCCCCTCCGGCAGGGCACCAGGACGTGCCCCATATGGGATCTTGCGGAGACAGAAGCTTGCGGCGGCGGAAAAGCGATTGCGATGATCTCCTGATTTTTTCTGGAATTTATGGGATTATATAGGCACAAGATCTAGGTCAGGGGACCTCCAGGGGGCCCACATGCCTGGATGGCGCGGCCCCCCTGGCCGCGGGGTGGGGGCTTGTGGGGCCCCTGGAGCTCCTCTAGCTTGGCTCCCAAGTTCTCCGATCTTCTTCCGTGCCCAAATTTTTTTTTCGATGATTTTCTTCCGTTTGGACTCCGTGTCAAAATCTCCTCTGAAAGGGGTCAAAAACATGAAAAAAGCAGGAACTAGCACTTGGCACTGAGTTAATAAGTTAGTCCCAGAAAATAAATAAAAAGCATGCAAAACATCCAAAGTTTGACAAGATAATAACATGAAACCATCAAAATTTATAGATACGTTGGAGACGTATCAAGCATCCCCAAGCTTAACTCCTGCTCGTCCTCGAGTAGGGAAGTGATAAAGAATGAATTTTTGATGTGGAATGCTACCTAGCATAGTTGTCCTTTGCAACTTCTTTCACGTGGCATGAATGTTCAGATCCGTAAGATTCAAAACAATAGTTTGCTATTAACATGAAAACAGTAATACTTCAAGCAAACTAGCAAAGTAATCTTGAACTTTCAAAATAACAAGGCCAAAGAAACTTATCCCTACAAAATAATATAGTCTGGCTATGCTCCATCATCCTCACACAACTAATGTAAATCATGCACAACCCCGGAATTGGCCAAGTAATTGTTTTCGCACTCTTACTTTATCAAACCTTTTATAACTATCACGCAATTCATGGGCGCGAGCCATGGATATAGCACTATAGGTGGAATAGAGTGTGGTGGTGGTTGTGAGACAAAAAGAAGGAGATGGTCACACTGACTCGGCGTATCAATAGGCTATGAAGATGCCCATGAATAGATATCAATGTGAATCAGTAGGGATTGCCATACAAGAGATGCACTAGAGCTATAAGTATGTGAAAGCTCAAGAGGAAAACTAGTGGGTGTGCATCCAACTTGCTTGCTCACGAAGACCTAGGGCAATTTTGAGGAAGCCCATCATTGGAATATACAAGCCAAGTTATAAAACGAAGATTCCCACTAGCATATGGTAGTGACAAAGCAAGAAGCTCTCAATCATGAAGAACATGGTGCTAACATGAAGCACAAGTATGGAAAAAGATAGTAGCATTGTCCCTTCTCTCTTTTTCTCTTTTTTTATTTGGGCTCTTAGGCCTCTTTTTTTTCTCTTTTTTTTGTTTTGGGGCTATTTGGCCTCTTTTTATTTATTTCCTCACATGGGACAATGCTCTAATAATGATGATCATCACACTTTTATTTACTCACAGCTCAAAGATCACAATGATGATGACTCCATAGGAAATGCCTCCGGCAGTGTATCGGGATGTGCAACGATCTAGCATGGCGTATGACGTTGAAACATCTCGCTAGCTATCTTACAATCATGCAATGACAATATGAGAGCGACGGCACAAGTCATGAGATGGAACGGTGGGAGTTGCATGGCAATATATCTCGGAATGGCTTTGAAAATTCCATAGTAGGTAGGTATGGTGGCTGTTTTGAGGAAGGAATTTGGTGGGTTTGTGCACCGGGGAGAATTGCGCGGCACTAGAGAGGCTAGCAATGGTGGAAGGTGAAAGTGCATCTATACCATGGGCTCACATTAGTCATGAAGAACTCACATACTTATTGTGAAAGTTTTTATTAGTAATCGAAAAAAAGTGCTAAACGCATACTCCGAGGGGAAGGGTTGGTAGGTGTAAACTATCGCGCGACCCCGACCTCAACACAAAGGATGACAATCAATAGATCAATTATGCTCCGACTTCCTAATATAGCGGTTCACCATACGTGCATGCTACGGGAATCACTAACTCCAACACAAGTATGTCTAGATTCACAACACCCTACTAACATAACTCTCAATATTACCGAATCCACGTCTCAAAACTAATTGAGAGGAATCGAAACTTCTCTTTCTACTCAATGCACATGAAGATGGAGGTTTTTGCATCCTGTTTGGGTACCTATCACATTTGGGACTACTTTCATAGCATAAGCCAACTACCAAATCATGTATCGCCGTGCTCTAAAGATATAAGTGAAGCACAAGAGCAAAAGTATCTAGCTCAAAAGATATAAGTGAAGCACTAGAGCAAAAGTATCTAGCTCAAAAGATATAAGTGAAGCACTATGAGCATTCTAGCAAAATCACGATGAGTGCATGTATCTCTCTCTCAAAAAGGTGTTCAGCAAGGATGATTGTGACACAACAAAAAGAAAAGACTCCTAAGATACAAGACGCTCCAAGCAAAACACATATCATGTGGTGAATAAAAATATATCTCCAAGTAATGTTACCGATGGATTGAAGACGAAAGAGGGGATGCCTTCCCGGGGCATCCCCAAGCTTAGGCTTTTTGGTGTCCTTGAATTTTTCTTGGGATTCCTTGGGCATCCCCAATCTTGAGCTCTTTACACTCCTTATCTCATCGTCCATGAGAACATCACCCAAAACTTGAAAACTTCACAACACAAAACTTAAACAGAAACTTGTGATAACATTAGTACAAGAAAACAAACTACCACTTCTTTTGGTACTGTAACAAACTTGAATTCCATCTATATTGATGATGGGCTAATGTATTATCACTTTCCCATGGCTAGTACCCCCCGATACTAACCATAGTTTCATCAAAACAAGCAACCAACTCAACAAAAACAGAATCTGTCAAAAACAGACCAACGTGTAGCAATATGTATACTTCGTATACTTATGGTACCTCAAAAAATCTGAAATTTTTTGAAGGCCTGGGGAAAACGCATATCAATCATCTGAAAAAGAATCAACTCAAAAGCTCTTTCTGAATAAAAATGAAAAATCATGTCGTGAGCAAAAAGTTTCTGTCTTTTTCCAACAAGATCAAACAACCATTACCAAGACTAGTCATAAATGCTTTGCTTGGGTCAAACACAAAAAGAAACACAAAGACACAATCACAACAGAATTTTGAAAGTGTGGACGCAAAAAAACAGAAAGAAAAAGATAAATTCATTGAGTTGCCTCCCAACAATCGCTATTGTTTAACGCCCATAGCTAGGCATAGAAGCGACAAAATCACGTATCGTCGTCTTTGGTGCTCAAACCATAAGTGGCCCTCACCATGGATTCATAAGGCAATCTTATTTTATTTCTAGGAAAGTGTTCAATGCCCTTCCTTAAAGGAAATTGAAATCTAATATTCCATTCCTTCATATCGACGATAGCACCAATAGTCCTTAGGAAAGGTCTACGAAGAATAATAGGGCATGTAGGATTGCAATCAATGTCAAGCACAATGAAATCCACGGGTACATAGTTCCTATTTGCAATAATAAGAACATCACTGATCCTTCCCATGGGTTTCTTGATAGTAGAATCAGCAAGATGCAAATTAAGAGAACACTCTTCAATATCATTAAAACCCAGAACATCACATAAAGACTTTGGAATCACAGAAACACTAGCACCCAAATCACACAAAGCATTGCACTCATAGTTTTTGATTTTGATTTTGATGGTAGGTTCCCACTTATCATGAAGCTTTCTAGGAATAGAGACTTCCAATTCAAGTTTCTCTTCAAGAGCTTTTATTATAGCTTCGACGATATGATCGGTAAAGGCTTTGTTTTGGCTATAAGCGTGTGGAGAGTTCAACATGGATTGCATCAAAGAAATGCATTCAATCAAGGAGCAACTATCATAATTGAATTCCTTGAAATCCACGGTAGTAATTTCATCACTACTCAAAGTTTTAATGTCTTCTACTCCACTTTTAATGCTTTTAGCATCAAGATAGATGGACTCCGAATAATTGGGGCACTTTTCAACCAAAGTGGATTCATATCCAGCCCCATCATCATTAGGTTTGACACAAGAAAACAAAGATTCAATGGGAGTCACACCAAGCACTTTAAGATCTTCGTGATTCTCATCACGAGAACACGCCTTTTTAAGCCATTCATGTCTAGCACGAATTTGGCGGTTCTTTCTTGGCTCCCAATCATGGAAACACGCATAGTTTTCAAAGTTTCATTCATGTTGATTTTGGGAGGAGCACATCTAAATTTCAAAGCATAAACATCACAAGAAATCCTATCCACGCTCTTAGCCAAATCGTCAATTTTGAGTAGTTTTTCCTCTATGGACGCACTGAAAATCTTTTGAGAGTTGATGAACTCTTTGATATTACTCTCTAGATCAGAGAGTAATCTATTGTAATTTCCATGAGTATTGTTGTAGGAGTTGCCAAAGTTATTAGAGGAGTTACTAGGAAAAGGCCTAGGAACATAGTTTCCTCTAAAGGCATTGTTGTTGCCAAAATTATTCCTACCGACAAAATTAACGTCCAAGCTAGCGTTGCAACTCTCAATCAAATTAGACAAAGGCATATCATTAGGTTCCAAAGGAGCACTTCTACTAGCTACCAAATTCATTAACTCGTCCATCTTAGCACTCAACGAGTTAATTTCTTCTATAGCGTGTACCTTCTTACTAGTAGTTGACCTTTCAGTGTGCCACTGAGAGTAGTTTGTCATGATGTTGTCTAAGATCTTTGTGGCTTCTCCTAACGTGATTTCGATGAACGTTCCACCTGAGGCGGAGTCCAAGATATTTTTAGAAGCGAAATTCAAGCCAGCGTAAAAGATTTGGATAATCATCCAAAGACTCAAGCCATGAGCGGGATAATTTCTAATCATTAATTTCATTCTCTCCCAAGCTTGTGCAACATGTTCATGATCAAGTTGCTTGAAATTCATGATATCATTACGGAGAGAGATGATCTTAGCCGGCGGAAAATACTTGGATATATAAGCATCTTTGCACTTATCCCAAGAATCGATACTATTTTTGGGCAAAGAAGAAAACCAAGTTTTTGCACGATCTCGCAACGAGAAAGGAAAAAGCTTCAATTTAATCACGTCATTATCCACATCATTTTTATTTTGCATATCGCAAAGCTCAATGAAGGTATTGAGATGGGATGCGGCATCTTCACTAGGAAGGCCAGAGAATTGCTCTTTCATAACAAGATTCAGCAAAGCAGCATTGATTTCGTATGACTCCGCACTAGTGCCGGGAGCAATCGGAGTACTAATAAAATCATTAATATTAGTATTCGAGAAGTCACAAAGTTTGGTGTTTTTGTTCATGGTGACTTCAGCAAGCAAGCAAGCACACAAGCAAACAAAAAGCAGGCGAGAAAAAAGGGCGAACGGAAAGGCCGAACGAAAAGGCAAACGAAAAAGGCAAATTGGTGAAGTGGGGGAGAGTAAAACGAGAGGCAACTGGCAAACAAAGTAAATGCAAGAGGTGAGTTTGCGACACCTACTTGGATGAGTTCTTGACTTGATCTTCCTCCCCAGGAACGGCGCCAGAAATTCTTCTGCTATCCCACAGACAACAGCGCCAGAAGTTGACACGTTGATAGAGGCTGGGCTTGCGTTGGTTCTTCCCTTGAAGAGGAAAGGGTGATGCAACACAGGAGCAGTAAGTATTTCCCTCAGTTTGAGAACCAAGGTATCGATCCAGAAGGAGGGTCTCGTCAAGTCCAGAGTACCTACGCAAACACAAACAAGCTTGCACCCAACGCTTCAAAGGGGTTGTCAATCCCTTCAAGATTGTTTGCAAAGTGAGATCTGAAGGCGGAAAGTGCAACGAAGTAAAAAGTGTAAGGTTGAAAATATGGTGTGGAGTAGACCCTGGGGGCCATAGTGTTCACTAGAGGCTTCTCTCAAAATGGCAAGTATCACGGTGGGTGAACAAATTATTGTCGAGCAATTGATAGAACCGCGCAAAGTCATGACGATATCTAAGGCAATGATCATGCATATAGGCATCACATCCGAGACAAGTAGACCGATACATTCTGCATCTACTACTATTACTCCACACATCGACCTTTTTCAGGATGCATCTACTGTATTGAGTTCATGACGAACAGAGTAATGCTTGAAGCAAGATGACATGATGTAGAGGGGTAATCTCAAACCAATGATGAAAACCCCATCTTTTTACCCTTGATGGCAACAACATGATGCGTGCCTCGCTACCCCTTCTGTCACTAGGTGAGGTAACCGCACGGTATGAACCCAAAACCAAGCACTTCTCCCATTGCAAGAATCATAGATCTAGTTGGCCAGACAAAACCCACAACTCGAGGAGAATTACAAGGATATGAAATCATGCATAAGAGAGATCAGAAGAAAATCAAATAAGATTCATAGATAATCTGATCATAAATCCACAATTCATCGGATCTCGACAAACACACCGCAAAACAAGATTACATCGGATAGATCTCCATGAAGATCGTGGAGAACTTTGTATTGAAGATCCAAGAGAGAGAAGAAGCCATCTAGTTACTAGCTATGGACCCGTAGGTCTATGGTGAACTACTCACGCATCATCGAAGAGGTCATGGTGTTCATGAAGAAGCCCTCCGTGTCCGAATCCCCCCTCTGGCAGGGCACCAGGACATGCCCCAGATGGGATCTTGCGGAGACAGAAGCTTGCGGCGGCGGAAAAGCGATTGCGATGATCTCCTGATTTTTTCTGGAATTTATGGGATTATATATGCGAAAGATCTAGGTCAGGGGATCTCCAGGGGGCCCACAAGCCTGGATGGTGCGGACCCCCTGGCCGTAGGGTGGGGGCTTGTGGGGCCCCTGGAGCCCCTCTGGCTTGGCTCCCAAGTTCTTTGATCTTCTTCCATTCCAAAAAAAAATCTTTTCGGGGATTTTCTTCCGTTTGGACTCTGTTTCAAAATCTCCTCTGAAAGGGGTCAAAAACATGAAAAAATAGGAACTGGCACTTGGCACTGAGTTAATAAGTTAGTCCTAGAAAATTAATAAAAAGCATGCAAAACATCCAAAGTTTGACAAGATAATAGCATGAAACCATAAAAAATTGGAGATACGTTGGAGACTTATCAAACCTCTCGTAATAAAGCTAAGGCGGCTTAAGAAGAAAGTACAGGACATGGGCGAATTAATGGATACCCTTACTAGGTATGCTGAGTCGAACAACACCATGGATCCTGGGGAGGACGATGACAAGGTTAGTACCGCCAGGAAGGGCGAGTTACACAAGGGCCATTCTCAGTTTCAGGGCCGGGGCAACCACCACCATGGCGGGCATGGCAAAAAGAGACATTAGGAAGGCCCTGCAAAATTTGTCTCTAATACTAATACCGGCAATGGAAACCCACGCCAGAAGAAGCGGGGCTTTAGTGGGAAGAAACCGCGCAATTATCACGAGATGCTCAAAGGCCCTTGTCCGTAGCACGCCACGGTGGAGGGACCGACGACTCACTCGTGGGAGGATTGCTATGTGATGCAGGAATTCCAGGCCGAGGCGCTCAGGAGAGGCCAAGATGGTGAACAGGGCCAGCGACAGGAACAACCCGGCGCATCCGGATATCGCCAAGCCCCGTTCGGTGGATTTCCTAGCCCGGGACCACAGGGCGGGTCACAGCCCAACGCATGGCAGTACCAAGTTCACAATCAGAAGTATCACCCGCCGCGAATGTTCCAGCAACCCCCCCCCCCCCCGCAAGGGGATCCCCTACGACAGGAAGATCGTGGCGGGTTTCAGAATAACCCCAAACAATTGAATAGCGGGCAGTATCACGTGTTCACCACCAGCACCTGCAAGCGGGATCATAAGATGAAGCATAGAACCTTTAGCATAGCTGAGCCGGTGCTCCCCCGGTACCTTCACTGGTCTGAACGACCCATAACCTGGAGCAGGGAAGACCATCCCCCCGAGTAGACAACCCTGACGACTTGGCTTTGGTTGTGGCTCCCCAAGTCGGAGGGTACACCCTTTCCAAGGTCCTCATGGATGGGGGAGCAGCATCAACATCTTATATTTCGATACTTTCCGACGGATGAACCTCTTGGAGAAAGACCTGATACCATCATCCACGGTCTTCCACGACATCGTCCCCGGTAAGTCGGCATATCCAATTGGGCGGATTAAACTTAACATGGCTTTTGGCACAGAGTCAAATTACAGCAGCGAGTCTCTCCTGTTCGAAGTGGTTAAAATCAAGAGCCCCTATCATGCGTTGTTTGGACGGCCGGCGTACGCCAGATTCATGGCCCGCCCATGCTATGTTTATCTCAAACTCAAGATGCTCGGACCTAAGGGTCCTATTACCATCAGCGGAGACATGAAGATAGCTCAAGAATGTGAAGAACGAGACGCAGGTAATGCCGAGTCGACTTGCGCAGCTGAGGAGCTCAAATTTCACCAAGCTAATGTTGACCCAGCGGACATGACGCCGCTCAAGAGGCCGACCATCGATTCTGAGTCGCCCCTCAAGTTTAAACCAACGGACGACACCAACGTTATAGACTTTACACCTGGCGACTCCACCAAGCAAGGAGTTCACTATTGGGGCGGGTCTCGACCCCAAATAGGAAAGCGCGCTCATCGAATTCATCCGTGAGAATCGGGACATCTTTGCATGGAAACCTTCTGACATGCCAGGTGTACCGAGAGAATTCGCTGAGCACCATCTTAATACTGACCCTAAAGTTAAGCTAGTTCGACAGTACCTTCGCAGGTTCAATGAAGAGCGTCGTAAGGCGATCGAAGAGGAAGTTGCCCGGCTCCTGACCGCCGGGTTTATCATCGAGGTTTTCCAACCTGAATGGCTGGCTAACCCGGTCCTGGTGCTAAAAAATAACGACACTTTCTGCATGTGTATCGACTACACTGACCTCAAAAGAGCCTCTCCGAAGGATCCCTTCGCCCTTCCCCGCATTGATCAAATTATTGACTCGACGACGGGTTGTGAACGTCTGTGTTTCTTGGACGCTTATTCGGGATACCATCAGATCAAGATGGCGGTGGCGGATCAGGAGAATACATCCTTCATAACCCCATTCGGGGCCTTCTATTACGTGTCTATGCCGTTTGGGCTCAAGAGTGCGGGGGCGACTTATCAGTGTTGCATCCAAAACTGCTTGCACAACCTGATAGGCCGTAATGTCCACGCTTATGTGGATGACATCATGGTCAGGTCTCACCGAAAGGAGTCGCTCTTGGAGGATCTCAAGGAAACCTTTGACAACCTGCACGTTTACCAGATGAGACTTAACCCCACCAAGTGCGTTTTTGGTGTCCCTGTGGGGAAGTTATTGGGTTTCTTCGTGTCGGAGCATGGCATTGAGACCAACCCGGACAAGATTGAGGCAATTACCTCACTGGGGAAACCGGCAACGTTAACTAGGTCCAGCGTATGGCGGGTCGAATCGCAACTCTGTGCTGCTTTATAAGTCGCCTCGGGGAGAAGGCCATCCCTCTCTATCAGTTGCTCAAGAAAACTGATCTTTTCGTATGGATGGACGAAGCCGACGAAGCTTTTGACTTGAAGCGACAATTAGTTAACCCGCCAGTATTGGCGGCTCCGACGGACAAGGAACCTATGCTCCTGTACATTGCAGCCAATTCCAAGGCAGTCAACGTGGCAGTAGTTGTCGGGCGGAAGGAAGAAGGAAAGGAGTATCTGGTCCAACGACCGGTGTATTTCATCAGCGAGGTCCTCACCCTCTCTAAGCAACATTACCCACATTGGTAGAAGCTGGTTTTTGGGGTGTTTATGGCGAGTCAAAAGCTGAAGCACTACTTCTAGGAACACCCGATCACAGTCGTCAGTTCCGCCCCCTCGGCGACATCATACAAAATCGAGAGGCCACTGGACGGATTGCTAAGTGGGCCATTAAGCTCGGATCCCATCATGTGCGGTATACGCCTCGGACGGCCATCAAATCTTAAGCACTCGTGGATTTCATCAATGATTGGACTGAGTTACAAGTTCCGGAGGAGACGCTCGATCTTACTTATTGGACCATCTACTTCGACGGGTCCATGCAATTGGAAGGCCCGGGGGCTGGTGTGGTGATAACTTCGCCTCAAGGGGACAAGTTTTTCTATGTCCTTCGGCTCATGTTCCCATGTACCAATAATGCAGCGGAATACGAGGCCTTGCTTCATGGGTTATGATTCTCGAAAGAGATGAACCTCCCGCGAGTCAGGTGTGTGGGCGATTCAGTTCTGGTGGCACAGCAGGTGTCTGGCACCTGGGATTCACGAGACCCTTTGATGGGGGCTTACAGACGAGCTGTGTCAGATGTCGCGGGTCACTTCAATGGTTATCAAGTGGATCACATCGACCGACGGCTTAGCGAAGCAGCGGACGCTCTTTCCCTTCTCGGTTCACAACGTAAGCCAGTTCCTCCGAATGTCTTTTTGGATGTATTGCATAACCCCTCGGTAAAACTGCCTTCAGAGGAAGATTTAGCGGTACCAGACCCCGAGTCTCAACTCGTGGCGGCTCTTCATGCTACACCAGACTGGGCGACTCCTTACATGGCATATCTCACCACAGTCGAGTTACCCGCCGACGAGTTATTAGCTCGCCAAATCGTCCGTCGGTGTAAATCCATGGTCATACACAATGGCGAGTTACACAAACGAAGCACCTCAGGGGTATTTCAAAGATGCCTCTCTCCTGAAGAAGGATGTATGATCCTCAATGAGATTCATGCGGGCGATTGTGGTCATCATGCTGGGTCCCGATCCTTGGTTTCTAAGGCCTTCAGACATGGGTTCTACTAGCTGACGGCTCACGTAGACGCAGAGGAGATCATTCGCCATTGTGATGACTGCCAAAAATTTGGACGCCAAATGCACGTGCCGGCTCAAGAATTGCGGATGATACCAATCACTTCTCCGTTTGCAGTCCGGGGGCTTGATATGGTTGGCCCTTTCAAGATGTCTTCCACCAAAAAGTCTCACCTATTGGTGGCGGTTGACAAGTCTACCAAGTGGGTGCAGGCGGAACCTGTTAGCAGCTGTGATGCAGATACGGCCGTCAAATTCTCGAAGAAACTGATTTTCAAATTCAGATATCCTCATAGTATCATTACTGACAATGGTACTAATCTATCCAATGATGGAATGCAAGAGTTTTGTTCACGAGAGCATATCCGGCTTGATGTTTCCACGGTTGCACATCCCCAGTCTAATGGGCAGGCGGAGAGGGCGAATCAGGAAATATTGCGGGGGATTAAGCCTCGGCTCATGGTACCTTTGGAACGTACTCCAGGATGTTGGGTGGAGGAGGTGCCGTTAGTACTATGGAGTATCAGGACAACTCCAAATCGCTCCATGGGTTTTACTCCTTTCTTTCTGGTCTACGGAGCAGAAGCGGTGTTACCAAGTGACATCAAACACAATTCCCGACGAGTCGCCGCCTACGTGGAACAGGACAACGAGCTGGCGCGACAAGACTCGCTGGACGCCTTGGAAGAGGAACGTGACTTGGCTGCATCATGATCGGCGATTTACCAACAAGACTTGCTACGTTACCACAGTCGCTGGGTCAAGAGCCGTTTGATTCAAGATCATACTGGTATGCACAAGCTATCACCTCCATGGGAAGGACCGTTTATCATCAGCAAGACTCTTCGGAACAGCTCATACTACTTGGTGGATCTTCGCCCAGATCGGCCAACTACAGAGGTTGAGACAACTCGCCCGTGGAACATAGCCCATCTGCGGCCTTACTACACTTAGAGCCATGAGCTCCCCTTTTTTGCTAGTTTTTAGAAAATTGTAATCCATGAATTATGAAAGCAATAAAGCCGGCACCCACGAATTTCGGGATCCTTTGTCGTTTCAGCTTTTGAAAGCATGAGTCTTTATTGTTCTATAAGTCGTCCAAACATGGACGCTATCAAAGTCAAAGAGCGTAAGTCGCCATGCTGCACTTACTTCAAAACTGGGCCTTGATAAAGCCAAAGAGGACCAACGTTGCCACGTTGCATGGTTCAAACATATGTGCCTTATGTGGTTTTGAGAATTAAGCCGGCTTACTTGGGGGCTACTAGTCCCCAAGTCGTTTCACAGTAAGAGCATATACGCTTCTGTGATCCTATGCCCGTCTTTTTTCCTGAATCATAAGTCACTTGGGGGCTTCCACTCATTGAGTTCAGCCTGAATACCCTCTTGGCTAGCGAAAAATTACCGCATTACAAATGGTTATATTGGACTATGTGTTGAACAAGTCGCCACATGGACCTATGTACTCAGGGCGAGTCAATCTGTTATATGGACCCTGAACTCGCCTTGGTTAAAACATAAAAGGTACCGGCCAGAGTCACACATGGGAAATAGAGAAACCATTGGTTCATTGAAACTGCTTCACGGAAGCTTGACTCGCACATGATCAGCCGGTCTAAAACAACAAGGCTTTTTGCAAAACTTTCTAAGGGTAACACTAGAATTTTGCAAACTCGTCTTATCCTATCGTAACTCAGTGAGTCGATAAATTTTTTCTTGATGGAAAGATCACAAGGTTTCCTAATATCTTTGAGTCGGCTTTTGGTTATAACTCGCCCCGACTCATTTTTAAACACTATTTGCCATAACCCGGGGGGCTGATTTATTTTTTTCCATAACCCGGGGGGCTGATCCATTTTTTTGCCATAATCCAGGGGCTGGTCTATTCTTTGCCATACACTCACTGAGTCGGCTTATGTCTTTCCTGACACATAAGGTTAAGACTTTTTTGTCAAATTATGACACTCCCTGGTTCATCAAATTTACAGGCGATTCACGCATAGATTCAAGGAATAAAAGTGGTTTAGGAAAGGTTTCATCAAAAGGTAGTACTCACTGATTATTGTTCCACAAAAATCTAACAAGCTATTACATGGCTCACATGGCCAAAACGGGTGTCATCCCCTAGTGAAGAAAGGATCAGTGGACTGATCAAGCCGCCTCCGAGTCGCCTTGCCTTGAGCTCTCTCCGCCTTTGATTCGTAAGTCGTCCAGTTTCCAATTACACTTGGATAGGGCAACAAACTCATATTCATCATCAAGGAAGAGGGATAGGTCCATGTCAAGATCAAAAGGACTCTTCGATCGATGAGGAACCAAGCTAGCAGTTTCGTACGAGGGAGGCGTCACCTTCTTTTTCTTCTCATCATAGGCGGCTTGTTATTTGCTCAAATCCAAGCTGGCTGCCAGTTGAGTCACCGCGAAGCGAGATTCTATGATAACTCGGTGGTAGTCCACCTCGGTGAACTCTAACCCGTCATCCTCCAGCTCAGGGTAGCCGGCGGCTATTTCTTCTGGTTTGAGCTCCGGGCCATAGGCTAAACACCGACTCAGGGTGTTCAGGACTCCCTTCCAGGCGGCTGATCTTTTCAGTTCCTCTATTTGAGGAGGCAATGTGGACAGATAGCCGAGCATGTGCTTCATGGTTCTGACTGGCTCCTTGCTGCCTGATGTTTGCTGTGTATCCCCGGCAACGGCACCAGAAATACTTCTGATGTTTGTTGTGTATCCCTGGCAACGGCGCCAGAAATACTTCTGCTACTGCAACAAAAGACCTTCCAACGACACCAGAAATAGGAGTGTTGCTTGATACTCCTCAGCAACGGCACAAGGAATCCTTCAGCTGTGGCTACGCCTTAAGGGACTTCCTAGGCAAGTATGCAAAGGATTTCCCCCGTGGCCTTGGAGCCTTGCATTGGTGTTCCCTCGAAGCGGAAAGGGTGATGTAGCGTAGCGGTGGTAAGTATTTCCCTCAGTTTGAGAACCAAGGTATCAATCCGGCGGAAGAGTATCTCAAGATCCTGCACAAACACAAAAGCTTGCACCCAACGCTATGAAGGGGTTGTCAATCCCTTATAGATTGTTTGTCAAGTGAGAACTGAAAGCAACAAAGTAACAAAGCAAAGTAAAAGCGGAGGTGTAAACGATGGATGTGAATAGAACCGGGGGCCGTAGTGTTTACTAGTGGCTTCTCTCATGAAAGCAAGTAGACGGTGGGTGAACAAATTACTGTCGAGCAATTGATAGAACTGTGTAGAGTCGTGACGATATCTATGCAATGATTATTTCTATAGGCATCACGTCCGAAACAAGTAGACCGATACTGTCTGCATCTACTACTATTACTCCACACGACGACCGCTATCCAGCATGCATCTAGTGTATTAAGTCCATAAGAACAGAGTAACGCCTTAAGGAAGATGACATGATGTAGAGGGATAATCACAAACCAATGATAAAAACCCCATCTTTTTACCCTTGATGGCAACTGCTTGATGTGTGCCTTGCTGCCCCTACTGTCACTGGGAAAGGTCACCACATGGCAGAACCCAAAACCAAGCACTTATCCCATTGCAAGAATCATAGATCTAGTTGGCCAAACAAAACCCAAGACTCGGAGAGACTTACAAGGATATCAAATCATGCATATAAGAAATCAGCAAAGACTCAAATATACATCATAGATAATATGATCACAATTCCACAATTCATCGGATCTCAACAAACACACCGCCAAAGAAGATTACATCGGATATATCTCCATGAAGATCTTGGAGAACTTTGTATTGAAGATCCAAGAGAGAGAAGAAGCCATCTAGCTACTAACTACGGACCCGTAGGTCTGAAGTGAACTACTCACGAGTCATTGGAGGGGTGATGATGATGATGATGAAGCCCTCCACCTCCAAAGTCCCCTCCGGCAGGGCACCGGGAAGGGTCTCCAGATGAGATCTCGCGGAAACGGAAGCTTGCGGCGGCGGAAAAGTTTTTTCGAGGCTCCCCTGATTTTTTGCGGAATATTTGGGAATATATAGGCGCAAGACCTAGGTCAGGAGGCGGCCAGGGAAGCCAGAAGCTTGCCCATCGTCGTCTCCCCCTAGTGGCGTGGTGCAAGCTTGTGGGCTCCCTGGGGCCCACCTGGCTTGGCCCAAAGGCTCCCTGGTCTTCTTTCGTTTGGGAAAAAATCATTTTGGGGATTTTATTCTGTTTAGACTCCGTTCCAAAATCAGATCTGAAAAGAGTCAAAAACACAGAAAAACAGGAACTGGCACTTGGCACTAAATCAATAAGTTAGTCCCCAAAAAAGATATAAAAAGATACATAAAACATACAAAGAAGACAAGATAACAGCGTGAAACCATCAAAAATTATAGATACGTTTGAGACGTATCAAGCATCCCCAAGCTTAACTCCTGCTCGTCCTCGAGTAGGGAAGTGATAAGAATGAAGTTTGGATGCTTTCATGCTACCTAGCATAGGTGTCCTTTGTAATTCCTCTTATGTGACGTGAATGTTCAGATCCATTAGATTCAGAACAATAGTTTGCTATTGACGTGGAAACAATAGTAATTCAAGCAAACTAGCAAAGTAATCATGAACTTTCAAAATAGCAAGGCCAAAATAAAGTTATCCCTACAAAAGCATATAGTCTAGCTATGCTCTATCATCATTGCACAACGAAGTTAAATCATGCACAACCCCGGTATTGGCCAAGTAATTGTTTCACACCTTTACTTTCTCAAACATTTTCAACTCTCACGCAATACATGAGCGTGAGCCATGGTTATAGCACTATAGATGGTGTGGAATGTGGTGGTGGTTGCAAGACAAAAAGGAGAAGATAGTTACATTAACTAGGCATATCAATGAGCTGTGGAGATGCTCATCAATAGATATCAATGTGAATGAGTAGGGATTGCCATACAAATGATGCACTAGAGCTACGAGTATGTGAAAGCTCTTGAAGAAAACTAGTGGGTGTGCATCCAACTTGCTTGCTCACGAAGACCTAAGGCAATTTTGAGGAAGCCTATCATTGGAATATACAAGCCAAGTTATATAATAAGAATTTCCCACTAGCTATATGGTGGTGACAAAACGAGAGACTCTCAATCATGAAGATCATGGTGCTTTAATATGCACAAGTGTGGAAAAAGTGGTAGCATTGTCCCTTCTCTCTTTCTCTCTCTTTATTTTATATTATTTTGGTGGGCTCTTTGGCCTCTTTTTTATGGGCTTCTTTGGCCTCTTTTATTTCCTCACATGGGACAATGCTCCAATAATGATGATCATCACACTTTCAACTCAAAACTTAGAGCAATTATGACTCTATATGGAATGCCTTCGGTAGTGTACCGTGGCAATGATCTAGCATGGCATAGACATCAATGGAAACACCATGCTAGCTATCTTACGATCATGCAATGGCAATGTAGACGTGGTGGCACATGTCATGGTGGTAGTTGCAGGGCAATATATCTCGGAATGACTTTGAAAAAGGCATATTAGGTAGGTATGGTGGCTGTTTTGAGGGAGGCTAATGGTGGGTTTGTGCACCGGCGAAAGTTGCACGGCACTAAGAAGATAGTGTTGGTGGAAGGTGAAAGTGCATCTAAACCATGGACTGAACATTAGTCATGAAGAACTCATATACTTTTTGCAAAAGTTTTATTAGTAATCGAAACAAAGCATTCAACGCATACTCCTAGGGGAAGGGTTGGTAGGTATAAACCATCGCGCGATCTCGACCGCCACGCAAAGGATGACAATCAATATACTAATCATGCTCAGATTTCATCACATAGTGGTTCACCATACGTGCATGCTACGGGAATCACTAACTTCAACACAAGTATTTCTAGATCCACAACACCTTACTAGCATGATTTCAATATTACCTTAACCACAACTCAAAACTAATTGAGATGAATCAAACTTCTCTAACTATTCAATGCACATGAAGGATGAAGTTTTCGTATCCCTTTGGATAACTACCCCTTTTGAGACTACTTTCAAAGCATATATCAACTACCAAGCCATGCACCGCTGCGCTCTTAAAAGATATAAGTGAAGTGCATAGAGCAAAAGTATCTAGCTCAAAAGATATAAGTGAAGCACATGTGAGCTGAATTGTCTACCAAAAGATATAAGTGAAACTCGACAAAATCACGGCGTGTGCATGTCTCTCTCTCTAGGTGTGCAGAAAGGATGATTGTGACACAACAAAAATAAAAGACTCCTACGATACAAGATGCTCCGAGCAAAAACACATAACAAGTGGTGAATAAAAATATAGCCCCAAGTAACGTTACCGATGGATTGAAGACGAGAGAGGGGATGCCTTCCTGGGGCATCCCCAAGCTTAGGCTTTTAAGGCATCCTTGAATCTCTTGGGGTGCCTTGGGCATACCCAAGCTTGAGCTCTTGCCACTCTTTATCTTTTTGTCCATAAGAACTTCACCCAAAACTTGAAAACTTCACAACACGAAACTTAAACAGAAACTCGTGATATCATTAGTACAAGAAAGCAAACCACCACTTCTTTGGTACTGTAGAAAACATAAATTCTACTTGTGCTGATGTTGGGTTACTGTACTTTCAATCTTCCATGGCAAATACCCCCGATACTATCCATATTTTCATCAAAATAAGCAACCAACACAACAAAAACAGAATCTGTTAATAGCAGACCAGTCTGTAGCAATCTGTATGTTTAGTATACCTCTATTACTTCAAAAATTCGGAAAAATTACGAAACTCTGAAGAATTTGCGTCTCAATCAGAAGAAAAAAGAATCAACTCAAAAGCTCTTACAAAAAAAACGAAAATTCTTTTCGTGAGCAGAAAGTTTCTGTCTTTTCCACCGTGACCAAACGATCATCCTCAACACTAATCATAACGGTTTTCCTTAGCACAAACGCAAAAAGAAACACAAAAAAACACAATCATAACAGAATTATGGAAGTGCGGAAAACACAAAACAGAAAGAAAAAGGATAGATTCATTGGGTTGCCTCCCAACAAGCGCTTTTGTTTAACGCCCTTAGCTAGGCATTGAATGATGCTCTCACAAAAGACAAAAATTGAAGCACAACGAGAGCATCCTAAGGCATGTGAAAATCACATCTAAGTCTAACATACTTCCTATGCATAGGCATTTTATAGGAAAACAAATTTTCAAGACAACCAATAGCTGCCATATGCAAGGAAGAAGAAAGAGAGAAGAGCAATCTCAACATCACGAGAGGTGATTTGGTAACATGAAAGTTTCTACCAAAATATTTTCCTCTCTCATAGAAATTACATGTGGGATCATATTCAAATTCAACAATATAGCTATCCCATAGGATATTCTTTTCATGACCCACATGCATGCAAAGTTGACGCTCTTCAAAAATAGTGGGATTATCATCAAATAAAGCCATGACTTCTCCAATCCCACTTTCAGTATTGTTGCAAATATCATATTCATCACGAGGTTTGAACAAATTCTCAAGATCATAAGAAAGATCATCACCCCAATCATGATTATTGCAACAACTAGGGGACATAGCAAGACTAGCATCCCCAAGCTTAGGGTTTTGCATAATTTTAGCATGATTTTCACTAATAGGATTTATAGTGAAATCATTGCAATCATGCTTTTCATCCAAGGAGCCCTCGTGAATCACTTCATGAATTTCTTCCTCACAATTTTCAGATTCACGCATCTTACGCAAAACTCCAAAGAAATAGGCAATTTCCCTCAACTCAATAGCAATTTGTTCCACACGAGTGGATCTCTTAAAGAGACTAGCAAGTGGATGAGGATCCATATCACTAGATTTTCAGCAAGCGAAGATGCAAGCATATAGAGGGCACTTGGCACACAAGCGAACATAAGGCAAATGAAAAAGGCAAAGGAGAAAGGCAAATGAAAGCGGCAAATGTGAAGTGGGGGAGAGCAAAACGAGAGGCAAGTGGCAACAAAAGTAAATGCAAGAGAAGAGTTTGTGAGACCTACTTGGATAGATCCTGATTTCTTCTCCCCGGCAACTGCGCGAGAAATACTTCTGATGTTTGCTGTGTATCCCCGGCAACGGCGCCAGAAATACTTCTGATGTTTGCTGTGTATCCCTGGCAACAATGCCAGAAATACTTCTGCTACTGCAATAAAAGACCTTCCAACGGCGCCAGAAATAGGAGTGTTGCTTGATACTCCTCAGCAACGGCACCAGGAATCCTTCAGCTGCGGCTACGCCTTAAGGGTCTTCCTAGGAAAGTATGCAAAGGATTTCCCCGGTGGCCTTGGAGCCTTGCGTTGGTGTTCCCTCGAAGCGGAAAGGGTGATGTAGCATAGTGGTGGTAAGTATTTCCCTCAGTTTGAGAACCAAGGTATCAATCTGGCGGAAGAGTATCTCAAGATGCTGCACAAAAACAAAAGCTTGCACCCAACGCTATGAAGGGGTTGTCAATCCCTTATAGATTGTTTGCCAAGTGAGAACTGAAAGAAACAAAGTAACAAAGCAAAGTAAAAGCGGAGGTGTAAACGATGGATGTAAATAGACCCGGGGGACGTAGTGTTTACTAGTGGATTCTCTCATGAAAGCAAGTAGATGGTGGGTGAACAAATTACTGTCGAGCAATTGATAGAACTGTGCAGAGTCGTGATATCTATGCAATGATTATTTCTATAGGCATCACGTCCGAAACAAGTAGACCGATACTGTCTGCATCTACTACTATTACTCCACACGTCGACCGCTATCCAGTATGCATCTGGTGTATTAAGTCCATAAGAACAGAGTAACGCCTTAAGCAAGATGACATGATGTAGAGGGATAAGCTCAAACCAATGATAAAAACCCCATCTTTTTACCCTTGATGGCAACTGCTTGATGTGTGCCTTGCTGCCCCTACTGTCACTGGGAAAGGTCACCACATGGCGGAACCCAAAACCAAGCACTTCTCCCATTGCAAGAATCATAGATCTAGTTGGCCAAACAAAACCCAAGACTCGGAGAGAGTTACAAGGATATCAAATCATGCATATACGAAACCAGCAAAGACTCAAATATATATCATAGATAATCTGATCACAAGTCCACAATTCATCGGATCTCGACAAACACACCGCCAAAGAAGATTACATCGGATAGATCTCCATGAAGATCATGGAGAACTTTGTATTGAAGATCCAAGGGAGAGAAGAAGCCATCTAGCAACTAACTACGGACCCGTAGGTCTGAAGTGAACGACTCACGAGTCATTGGAGGGGCGATGATGATGATGAAGAAGCCCTCCACCTCCAAAGTCCCCTCCGGCAGGGCGCCGGGAAGGGTCTCCAGATGAGATCTCGCGGAAACGGAAGCTTGCGGCAGCGGAAAAGTACTTTCGAGGATCCCCTGATTTTTTGCGGAATATTTGGGAATATATAGGTGCAAGACCTAGGTCAGGAGGCGGCCAGGGAAGCCACAAGCTTTCCCACCGCCGCCTCCCCCCTGGTGGCGTGGTGCAAGCTTGTGGGCTCCCTGGGGCCCACCTGGCTTGGCCCAAAGGCTCCCTGGTCTTCTTTCGTTCGGGAAAAAATCATTTCGGGGATTTTATTCCGTTTGGACTCCGTTCCAAAATCTGATATGAAAAGAGTCAAAAACACGGAAAAACAGGAACTGGAACTTGGTACTGAATCAATAAGTTAGTCCCCAAAAAAGATATAAAAAGATACATAAAACATACAAAGAAGACAAGATAACATCGTGAAACCATCAAAAATTATAGATACGTTTGAGACGTATCACTGCCGATCACCGCCTTAATCGTCTGTACGCCCCCGGTATATAGCTGCACGGCGAAAGTATATATAGCCTTAAGCTTCAGCATGCAGTCGTCTGGAAGATTGGCGGCTCATGAACCTACAAAGGACACATCAGTATTTGACAGTTTTTTTTTGTAGACCAGATTATTTTTTCAACAAGGCAAGGGTTAATGCTTACCAAACATAGCAATAGTCATGTTGGAAATGTGCTTTTTTATGCCGAGAAGCTCTTGCTGGGCGGCTTACAATTTTTCCTCAGCTTGCTCAGCACGCTTAAGGATGGCGGCTTGGTCAGCTTTGGCTTTATTCTCTAGTTTTTGATGGTCAACCTTCATCCTCTCTAGCTCAGCCAGAATCAAGCGGTATTTCCTCTCTGACTCAGATTGTGCATCTTGTTGTTCAGCCATATTCTTCCTTAAGTGAGCTAATGCCGACTCAGTCTGGGTCATAGAATCCTGCACATAAAATTTGGGGAGACAAGTTGCAACATTATTGCAAGCAATACTCCTGACACTTGGGGGGCTAATGTATGATTTTATTCAAAAGTCATACTGTATTTGAGACCCGGCTCATCTTTGAAAAGATGACCCAACCCTTGGGGGCTACAGGTTGAAGATTTTTACCTATATTCAAGACCCGGCTCATCTTTCAAAATATGACCCGTCCCTTGGGGCCTACAGGTTGAAGATTTTTAACTATATTCAAGACCCGACTCATCTTTCAAAAGATGACCCGGCCCTTGGGGGCTACAGGTTGAAGATTTTTAACTATATTCAAGACCCGACTCATCTTTCAAAAGATGACCCGACCCTTGGGGGCTACAAGTTGGAGATTTTAACTATATTCAAGACCCGACTTATCTTTCAAAAAGATGACCCGACCCTTGGGGGCTACAGGTTGAAGATTTTAACTATACTCTAGACCCGACTCATCTTTCAAAAGATGAGCCAGCCCTTGGAAGGCTAATGGGTGGAAGAGAATATATAAGTAGACGTACCTCATGCCTAACCCTCATAAGATGAATTAAGCTTTTGTTCATCTCATAATCCCTCTCTAGGTGACTTGCGAAGCCAGAACAATGTTGGTCAAATTCCAGCTTCTCATAATGGGGGAGCTTGAATTTACTAGTGTCTGGATCTGGGGAAGGACGAGATTCCTTGGAGGTATGCTTGGACAGTACCGCAACTGGAGGAGTGGAGTAGCTAGTACCGGTGACTACGACATCATCTAGATCTTCAGTCGCCTTGATAGGGCTTGTCGGGTTAACTTTGTCAGCAGTTTCCTTCAAAATTACGAGCGAGTCATCCCGGACATCGGGAATATCGTCCACACGAATATCATGAGCCGCCGCTTGCTCCTCATCAATCTCTGGGACAGAGGTGCTCGTGCCTAAGGCTTCAATTGTTTTAGGAGCAGAAGATAAGTCACCATTTTTCCTTCTCTTTGATTGTGCTCTGAGACGAAGGCACCAAGATTAAAAGCACATATCATTGTTTAGAAGAAATTGGGATTAACAAAGGGACTCACCCTTGCACATGAACAATCGGCGGGAGAGATGATATTGCTGAGTCCCAGATGTAGGGGGAGAAGTCTGGTAGAATAAAGGCTTAAAAGTTAAAGAAGTGGCGAGTCATATTTTACACAAGGAAGGGTATGATAAAACAAAAGTGTACCTCGTTGGTGCTCTTCCGACCAGGTATCTTCTTAGGCAGTCCGGAGATTAAGTCGCTAGAGTGACTACGGGTCTTGTGCTTGGTGTATATCTTGCTTTCTTCAAAAGGAAATTAGGATCCATATAAGCATATGGGTGAGACATGGGCACTTTCCCACAGATCCGTCTGGCTGGTCTAGGAGAAGGAGAAGGTGAGTCGGAAGAAATAGAAATTACCTCGACCGCATCATCTTGGCTCTCATTGTCCTCGCCCTACACATAAAGACGCATGGTATAAGCATAAGTCAAAATACACAGGTAATGAGTGAGGGGGAAGTCTTACCTTTGAGTGTTCATCGTCAGCTCGTGACTCGCCGACAACAGATGAATCTTTGGCGGCGGCTTTACCTTTGCTTGTTTTCTTCCTCTTCTTTGGCGGCGGCTTGGTGGTATTTTGGGCGGTCACTTTGGGGCCCCTTCGCCAGAATGGATCACTTTTCTGATGAATAGAAGTGAATTTCAAACCAAGAGCATTGGTAAGTATAAAGAAATGAAAGGCGGCTTGGATTCTTACTGGCGGCACCGGGTTGGAACGGAAGAAGGCCTTGAGCCCAATCTTGGCACATTCTTCCAAAGACTCACCGGTTAGCTTCTTTATGATTCCAACAATTTCACTCTCTGAGAGTCTTTTGTGGTGGAAGCACTGCGGATGGTTTACCATACCATCATATTCATACATTATCTAGTCTCGGCGACTCAAGGGAAGAATATTCCACTCCACCCAGCAGTAGAACAGATCAATCCCGATGAGCCGTTGTTGGTCAAAGACTTCAACTCGGAAAAATGGGGATAAATTCCGACTCTTCCTCTTCTGTGAGCTTCTCGGGCAGTTTGAAGTCCATAGGCACGCGATCTACTCTGAAACCTGGGAGTGGGTTTTCGCTAGGTGGAGAGGTGTCCCGGCAATAAAACCATGACTCGACCCGGCCCATTGGATGACTCGGGAGAAGAACTGATGGAAATCCACGCTCATGGCGTCTTTGGATGTTGACTCCTCCAAGTTCATGGTTGGGACCGTTGGGAAACTTGGTTTGGCGATTCAAATGAAAGAAGTTCCAAAATAAAGGAACTATGGGCTCTCTCTGCAAGTATACCTCACAAAAGACCTGGAACTGGCAAAGGTTGCTAATAGAGTTGGGTCCCAGGTCCTGAGGATGAACGTTAAGGAAATGCAAGACGTCTCGAAAAAACTTTGATCCGGGCGGCTTAAATCCTCGTTCAAGGTAATCGGTACAGATGACCACTTCTCTTGCAGCAGGATTGGGGGTCAACTCGCCCGGGGCAGTTCTCCAACCAATGGTTCCTTGTTGTCAAGAAGACCCGCCTTAACAAACTTCTCGAGAGTCGCATCATCGATTTTTGTTGGTAACCAATTGCACTTCGAAATAGCCATGACTAAAAAAGAGATGGGAACAAGGCGATTCAGTAAAAACTATGAAGTGTTCTAACTCGCCAGTATGGGTCTACAATATGTTCAAAAAGGATTTGGTGACTCGCCAATGAGTGACATACATCATAACTCGCTACTTGGTCGATTCATGGAAGTATCTTTGAAGTATTGTAACTTGCCTTTCAATTGGAAAGGGAGGGGGCATAGCTATGGTGATAAATTTAAGTTGTGATGGAAGCAGGAGCTAAACGGTGACTCTGAAGGGTCCTTTTTCCTTAGGGATATTCTCGGGAGACGAACAAACATGTTTCTAAAGACAAGCAATAGTATTGGATCCACGACATGAAGGCTTAGGATAACAAAAGGACGCGATAAAGTGGCCGTGGATTGCTACTGCCGGAATCCACTATGAAGATGTAAAGCAATCTAAAGCAGGAGGGGGCGTTCGTCGCGTCATGGAGCTAGCTTGCGGGAACAATGGCAATGGCACTCTCGGCTTAACCCTAATAAGGAAATTTGTGTACCCGACGAAAGGAGACCGGTGCCGGGGACAAGAGCGGAGAGCTTCGTGCTTCTTGTTGACTTGGAGGCGCCCGGAAGACCACGTTCGACGGAGGAGCTTCAGGAGCCGGTGACGACGCCAAGGTGCTGGCGCAGGAAGAGGACGAGCGCGAGGAAGACGAGGGAAGAGATGGAAGTAGGTGACGCAGCTTCCCCCCCATTTCTCCTGCGGTTATTTAAAGGGCCGAAACGGGAATCGAGGCTGTCAAGGCGGAGATCGAGGTGACAAGTCAGAAACTGCGATAATGGCACCTAGATTTTTGGGATAAGTGATTATGGAGCAAAAGATCCGTTGGATGGTTGCAGTTTAAAAACTCTGGAATTAAGGGGATAAGGTGATGTCAACAAAGATTACACGGTGGGTCAGATAAAATTACAACGAGTGGCGACTTATCGTTTGTCGAAAGATAGAAATGGTAAGAGTCGCCCCAAATTGGTGAAGATTTATTAACATGAATGAATTCAAAAAAATCTGGGGCCTAATGTTGGGGATGTTACCTGCGGATAACCCGCCCTTAGTGGGTCGGGTCATCAAAGGGGCGACTTACCATTAAACGCGTGTCTCGTGGCCCAGAAGCTGGATGGCGGTTCAAGAGGTCGTGCTGACGGAAGATTACCAAAGGAGTTCCCAATCGTGGAGAGCACGGCGACTTAGAGATAGGGAAAGCCACAAGGAGTAGCACGGCAGGACTTTGTAAACCCTAGGGCCTCGACCTGTATATAAAGGCGAGTCCCGGGGAAAGGTCAGGCGAGTTAGAGAGAATCGAGAGCTAGGTCAGGCGAGTTACGCCCTCCTTGTAATCGAAACCACCATTAATCCACACAAAGCAGGACGTAGGCTTTTACCTCCTCACGAGGGGCCGAACCTAGGTAAATCTAAGTCTCGCTTTCGCTCACCCCCTTTGAGTCGCCACCAAGGTGCGATGGCTCCATCTTTAAGTCCTTTCACGAGGACATGTGTCCTGACAAAACCACGACAGGGTGCCTTGGCCATCCACAAGCTTAGTCTTTTGTTGATCCTCAATCCTTTGTCCATCGGGACAATACCCAAAACTTGAAAACTTCAATCACATAAAACTCAACAAAACTTCGTGAGATCGTTAGTGTAAGCAACATATCAAATACTTTCAGGTGCTATTACATATTGATTCTTATTTTATTTTAGCATAGATTATTGTATATTAACTCCTCCATGGGTTAAACCCGGTACAATCCATACCATCATCAAAACAAGCAAACTAGACATGCGAAAACAGAATCTGATTTAAACAGAACAATCTATAGTAATCTCTAACGAACCTATCCTTCTGTAACTCCAAAAATTGTGAAAAACTAGGACACCCTTAGTAATTTGTACAACAATACTTTGTAAAACAATTGAGGTTAAATAGATGCTCCAGTAAAATCAGAGAAATTATGTAGTGGATGTCAAAGTTTCTGTTTTTGCACCGTATCAATTCTACTCATTATGCAAATCATCACAAAAGCTTTACTTGGCACATACACTAATTAAAACAGAAAAATAAAATTATTACAGAGGCAATAATCATGTTATCACACACTAACAGAAATAGTAAGCAAAAATTAAAGATAACTATTAGGTTGCCTCCCAATAAGCGCTATCGTTTTACGCCCCTAGCTAGGCATATTGCATAGTTTCAAGTGTTGTCATATTTGTAAGAATGACTCATCAAGCTATAATCACATTCCCTTCTTTCACCAACAAGATTTATTATAGGTAAGTAAAAATAATTTATAGGTCTAAATAGCACATCATTAGGATCTGAAAGGTCTACTTTGGGAGGAACATGAGGATCTTCCTCGAACTTTTCATAAGTGATAGTTAGTTCCTCATTGTATAAGTTCCTATGAAGGTATTTCCTTAATTTTGTTTGAAGCTCATAATCCAATCCAAGTTTTGGTATAGCAAATTGTTCATTGTATTCAGAAATCTTATCAACTAGGACATTAAGCGGTACCCACTTTATAAGGTTCTCGTCATAAGAAATATAGTCCGTGGATCTTAGTTTTCTTATTTCTACCGACTCGTAAAGAATTCCCTCTATGGGTGGGCACTCACTGTTAACCCTATAATGAGAAACCATATTACTAGCTTCTTGTATGATATTACTAAATTCTTGACAAAGGAATATAGTTCCTAGAAGTTTAGTGGAAGCTTCAGGGATATTAGAGAATTCTAGGAACAACCATTGTATGAAAGGATGCATGTGCACAAATTGTCTTTCCAATTGTGCTATAAGGAAAGATATTGCATCCGCATAACTTGTAGTTTTAGCAACAATAGAACATGATACATCTCAAACATATCTATAATTTTTGATGGTTTCATGTTGTTATCTTGTCATCTTTGGATGTTTTATGTACCTTTTATATCTTTTTTGGGACTAACTTATTAATTCAGTGCCAAGTGCCAGTTCCTGTTTTTTCTGTGTGTTTGGCTCTTTTCAGATCTGATTTTGGAACGGAGTCCAAACGGAATAAAATCCCTGACATAAATTTTTCCCGAACGGAAGAAGATCAGGGGGCTTGAGGGCCAAGGCAGGAGAGCTACAGGGGTCCCACAAGCCCTGTAGCCGCAACCAGGGGGGCGGCGGCTACCAGGCTTGTGGCCTCCCTAGCACACCCTGACCTAGCTCCTTCACCATATATTCCCTAAAATACAGAAAAAATAGGGGAATCCACGAAAACACTTTTCCGCCGCCGCAAGCTTTCGTTTCCGCAAGATCTCATCTGGAGACCCTTCCCGGCGCCCTGCCGGAGGGGACTTTGGAGTTGGAGGGCTTCTACATCAACATCATCGCCCCTCCAATGACTCGTGAGTAGTTCACTTCAGACCTACGGGTCCGTAGTTAGTAGCTAGATGGCTTCTTCTCTCTCTTGGATCTTCAATACAAAGTTCTCCATGATCTTCATGGAGATCTATCCGATGTAATCCTCTTTGGCGGTGTGTTTGTCGAGATTTGATGAATTGTGGATTTGTGATTAGATTATCTATGGATTATATTTGAGTCTTTGTTGATTTCTTATATGCATGATTTGATATCCTTGTAAGTCTCTCCGAGTCTTGGGTTTTGTTTGGCCAACTAGATCTATGATTCTTGGAATGGGAGAAGTGCTTGGTTTTGGGTTCATACCGTGTGGTGACCTTTCCCAGTGACAGAAGGGATAGCAAGGCACGCATTGTGTTGTTGCCATCAAGGGTCACAAGATGGGATTTTATCGTAGATATGAGATTGTCCATCTACATCATGTCATCTTGCTTAAGGCGTTACTTTGTTCTTTTTGACTTAATACACTAGATGCATGCTGGATAGAGGTCGACGTGTGGAGTAATAGTAGTTGATGCAGAAAGTATCGGTCTACTTGTTTTGGACGTGATGCCTATAGATATAATCATTGCCATATATGACGTCACGACTTTGCACGGTTCTATCAATTGCTCGACAGTAATTTGTTCACCCACCATCTACTTGCTTTCATGAGAGAAGCCACTAGTGAACACTACGGCCCCCGTGTCTATTCACACCTATCGTTTCCACTTTTGCTTTTACTTTGCTTTGTTACTTTGTTGCTTTCAGTTCTCACTTGGCAAACAATCTATAAGGGATTGACAACCCCTTCATAGCGTTCGGACCAAGCTCTTTGTGTTTGTGCAGGTACTTGTGATATTCCTTCACTGGATTGATACCTTGGTTCTAAAAACTAAGGGAAACACTTACCGCCGCTGTGCTACATCACCCTTTCCGCTTCGAGGGAACACCAACGCAAGGCTCCAAGGCCACGGGGGAAATCCTTTGCATATTTTCCTAGGAAGTCCTGAAAGGTGTAGCCGTAGCAGAAGGATTCCTGGTGCCATTGCTGAGGAGTATCAAGACAAGAACAGTCTCCCGCCATCACGTGTTTCTGGCGCCATTGGAAGGTCTTTTGTTGCAGTAGCAGAACTTCGTATAAAAGGTAATGATCTCGTCTTAGTTTGCATAATAGGTATAACCTTAGGACCATCATCATTTGCAAGATTATCGAGTTTTTCACTAGCAATTTCATAAAAATATATTTTAGCATTCTCATTGCAAGGTGAAGTTGGCAAATCAAGGATTTCTACAATAGAGTCGGAAGCACTACTAATTTCAAACTCAGACGTGATAGCAACTTTCAAGCAAACAAGAAAGCAAATATGCAATCTAGTGACAAGCTAAACAAGACAAAGATAAGTATTTTTCTATTTTTATTTTTTAATAATATAAACTAAATAAAGCAGCAAATAAAAAGAGGAACAAGTGAATGACATTTTGTGTGGAGTTACTTGGTAGTTGATGATGATATTTCCCCACAACGGTGCGAGAAATCCTTCGTGATACTCGTGCTCTGGGTTGGGTTTTCCATGAAGAGGAACGGGTTATCGCAACACAAAGTGGGTAAGTATTTCCCTCAGTTATGAAACCAAGATTTATCAAACAATAGGAATATCGACCACAACCATCTTCAGCGGCTGCACACAAAAGAACAAACAACTTGCACCCAACGCGGGCAAGAGGGTTGTCAATCCTCTTGTCTTGTTATTTGCAAGCAAGTGAGGTGTATATATAATTGTAGATAGAAAGATAAAATAAAAACAAGATAATGGCATCAAGGTAATGAATGTTTTATCAATATGTTGTGAATAGACCCGGGGGGGGGCATAAGTTTCCCTAATGGCATATCTCATGGAAAAATAGCATACGATGGGTAAACAAATTACTGTTGGGCAATTTACAGAAAAGCGGATAGTTATGCAATATTCACGACAATGATCATGTGTATATAGGCATCACGTCCATAAAAAATAGGTAGAATCCTACCCGCACCTATTACTATTACTCAACTCATCGACCGCTATCCATGATGCATCTACAATATTAAGTAAAACAGAGTAACACATGGAGAACAATGACATGGTGTAGACAAAGTAAACTCAAGCGATATAAATAAACCCCATTCTTTTATCCTTAGTATCAGCAACACAAAGACACATCTTGTCCCCTTCTGTCACCGGGATATAGAAATTTGCCAAATTGAACCTTCCACAACGCACCTCTCTCACCGAAGAAATATCGATCTAGTTGGCCAAACTATTTGAACAGATCAAAGATAATTACGAAGCTATCATAATCATGCACATAAGAATCATATAAGTATTGAGAGGTGGCTCATATATTTATCATGAATAATCTGAACATAAACCCACAATTCATCGGATCCCAACAAACGCACCACACAAAAGAATTACATCAGATAGATCAAAGCAAAGATGCGATGATCATTGTATTGAAGATCAAGTGTAACATTCCAAATTTTGGAATGTTAATATAATTATTAGAATGAGAGTTTGTTTGTTTGAGTGATTGAAACTTGAGTGGAATTTGAAACATTTTAAAAAAATTGAATGAGAGGGAATAAAATGACTTTCCCTTTTTCCTTTGAATTCAAATTCATTCATTTAAAATCAATGAGAGAAGATGACATGACTTCTTCAACTATAAAGTATTTGAATGAAGGGGGCATTTGAATTTCTTTCAATTTTTGTTTTGCAATTCTATTTTTTTCCCACTCAAGAAATGCCGGGAATAAATTCTTGCCAAGCAAGAAAGAGAGGAGGAACATGACCCTCCAAGACCAGGGACATTCATTGAAATATTTTGAGCCAAGAAAACCAAAATTTAATTGAGAAAATATTTGCAAAAAGAAACACAGCATTTTGGGAATTTTCTGAAAAAACCTTTTTTTAAAGTTTTTATTTTGGCCGTGGAAAAATGTCCATCTTTTTGGATTTATTTTTCTGAAAATGTTAATATATTATACCCCTATATTCCGAGGAATATTCCATTTACTTTTAATAGTTTTAATTCCCGTTTCAATAAATATGGAAAGAGATCTTTATCTTAGGAAAGTCCTTGGGCCATATTAGGAATGTCATGTGGCCCTTATCCCCACCTTCTTGTTCCTCTCAACTTTTCCTTCTGTAGCCATGGCAGAAGCTTCCCCTCCGGGATTCGCGGGCTACACTTCCTTCCCGAGCCTCCCACCACCCCTATAAGAACGCCCCTCCTCTCCTCGTTCCATTTTCCTCATTACCTCGCCTTCTCCCTGCTCGTAGCCACGGCGCCACCATCCTCATCTTCCTGTCAAGAACGGAGTACAGTAGGTCTCGTGACGCTTCCCCATCACCCCTGCCGAGCCTCTCCAGTGGAACTAAAGTACCTCCAACAAGGATTTAGTACTTTACACAAAGTGCTGCAATCTGGTGGAAAATGCACCATGCCATACAAGGATTTAGTGGAGCAGAAACCTGGGACGAATTCAAGAAGACTTTGTTAAGATCCCGTCTTATTCAAAAGTGTTATGATAATCCAAAGGAGAAGACTTGTGCATGCAAGATCTGTGGAGAAATAGGACACGCCCAGGAAGAACACAAGGATGGATACACTCATTGTGAAGAAAATCACCCAGCTGAGGACTGCCCAACTAGTCAGGTGACTTGTTTCTTGTGTGAAGGAACAACCCACTACCCAACTCAGTGTCACATTTACCCCAAGGTGCAACAGTTGTCAAGCAGCAGAAAGATGCAGTGAAGGAAACACTCAAGAAGAAGATTCTAGAAGAGCCAGTGATGAACGAAAATATTGAAGACCCTGATGGACAAGGTCTGACCAGATTTTTCTCCAATGCATGCTAATCATGTGGAGAAGAAGGACATTATTCACAGGATTGCACGAAGGGAAGCCAAGAGTATCTGGGAAACATCCCGATGGAAAAAGTGGAGTTTGATCCACTTGAAATAGAAGAATTGGCCAAAATAAAGGAGTCCGGAAAGAAGAAAAAGTACCCTCGGAAGAGCCAAATCTCTGTAGATATAGACCTGAGTCATGTCAGATGTTACAAGTGTATGGAGTTTGGCCACCACAAATACATGTGCTCAGGAAGGAAGCCGGAAACCCAAGGAGCAAAAGCAAACGCTAAGAAGCCTCGAGACTTGTTAGAACTCATTTGCTTTCGTTGCAAGGAAGCAGGACATTTTGCTAGCGATTGTCCACAAAGGAAGAAAGCTAAAAAGGAGTAGTTAAGTTTTGACCGCGGCAATAAGTGGAACCTGAAGCACTCTTGTTTTTCATGAGATCATGGAGTGTAATTTTTTGTAACAGAAGTCCCTGAGATTGTAATAACATCATGAATAAATGGAATTTATTGTCTCATGATTGTCTATGTTGAAACTGTATGTGTTGTTTCTCTTCGAACAAAGATCTCTGAACAATTATGAGGATATGAGAAAATACAGTCTATACAGGCATGAGTATAATTCGTTTAAGTGTGGTAGTAATCAGTAAACCCACAGGATCCACTGAGTAGGAATGTACTATGATTACCAAGGAGACATATACATCCCTCTGAATACCTATTTACTGACACCTGCAGATGACAACTCTCTACGAGTCATTCCTCAAGGGCCCAGAAACGATCATGACCCTGACCAGTGAGCATGATTACCCGAAAATCCTGAAGGACATGATGAAGCACATTCGTCTTGAAGGAGATGCAGTCTACAAAGGCTACCCATTCATGGAAAATGGAGTGGAACTTTGATATGTGGAAGTACATCTCCACCGTGTGAAAGAAGTTTGTCCAAATACTATGGGGCAATACTTTTTATTTCACGTGTACCATGAGCAACCTTCTTTGATGTTGTTCATGAAGCTGCCATGGAAGCCATACGTCAGATTGGAGAAATACTTGAAGCAAGACTCCGTCATACCTAGGAATACCTGAGTGAAGTGCATGCGGAGATGATGGAGATGAAGCTCATGGCCACCATGATGAAGCAAAAGATGGATGATTTCAAGGAGCACCTCGGAAAGTTCCAGTGGAACTAAAGTACCTCCAACAGAGACAGATGAATAAAGTTGGCAGAAATGCTTGACCATACCGAACAATGTGGATGGCAGCATTTGTAATAGAGTACTTTTGAATTGGAGTTTTTGAGGAGAAATTAAGGATGTAATAAAGGATTGATTATGAAATGAGTATGATTTATGGATGAACCAATACATTTTCATGGTAAACACACGAATGGAAAGTATCCCGCAGAATGGAGTGTGTACCAAAAATAAGTATGAGGACTATTTTTATGATGGTTACCCCAAGAGTATGATGGACATCAAACACTATGGAGATTTAAAGGCGGAGTAAACCCAAGTATGCGTGAAACCCGCAGAACCCGGGACTAACAAGGATCAAGTACTATCTTTTTGGAGAAGGAAACTTGTATCAGCAAACGTTTTCTTAGGAGCATACGACAACCTGAGAGTTGTGAAGTTACGGTAGATATTTTGTTCCACATGCAGAACCAATGGATTATCCGAACTTCGTTCGTGGACAAGAGAAATTCTGCAATGCTTGTGAGGATGCCCAAGTGTTAGAATACGAGATTCACTAAGCCTTATACAAGGTAATGATTTCAGTGCGGCATGGTTTGGCCACCATGACGACTTACTATTATCATTCTCTTGCTATTCAGAATGGTAAATCTAAGAGACTTACCCATAGTGAGAGACGTTGTTCTTTGAAGCTTTTGTTTAAGCCTTAGAATGGTATAAGAAAAGCCCATGTACATGGCACTTGTTGTCACGCGTAGGAAATTTTACGGTGAGGATGAAACCCAGACCCTTCTCTCTGCAGGATAACCACAAATGATAGACCACCATGAGAATCTTCGATAGGTTAATTAGAGTTGATCACGAGACTGTCAGTTAAAGAAGACCCAGTAACGGAAGAAGCTTATATCAACAAAAGAACCCTCGATTTTGATGGAAACGTTATTAATATAACGAAAGGGCTTCACCAGAGGAGTTAGTATGAAGATTGTGAGGAGTCAGATGCCAAAACCCCAGAGGATTATTAAAATCTTAAGGGACCCGTAATCTTCATTTTAAGTGTGGTAGCATCCCACTTTGCCGAAAGTTAGATTTGTTAGAAGACCCCCAAACCCTAACCTTTCTTTCTAGCCTCTTCGAATCTCGAGGACGATATTCATTTTAAGTGTGGTAGGTTTGTAACATCCCAAATTTTGGAATGTTAATATAATTATTAGAATGAGAGTTTGTTCGTTTGAGTGATTGAAACTTGAGTGGAATTTGAAACATTTTAAAAAAATTGAATGAGAGGGAATAAAATGACTTTCCCTTTTTCCTTTGAATTCAAATTCATCCATTTAAAATCAATGAGAGAAGATGACATGACTTCTTCAACTATAAAGAATTTGAATGAAGGGGGCATTTGAATTTCTTTCGATTTTTGTGTTGCAATTCTATTTTTTCCCACTCAAGAAATGCCGGGAATAAATTCTTGCCAAGCAAGAAAGAGAGGAGGAACATGACCCTCCAAGACGAGGGACATTCATTGAAATATTTTGAGCCAAGAAAACCAAAATTTAATTGAGAAAATATTTGCAAAAAGAAATAGAGCATTTTGGGAATTTTCTGAAAAAACATTTTTTAAAGTTTTTATTTTGGCCGTGGAAAAATGTCCATCTTTTTGGATTTATTTTTCTGAAAATGTTCATATATTATACCCCTATATTTCGAGGAATATTCCATTTACTTTTAATAGTTTTAATTCCTGTTTCAATAAATATGGAAAGAGATCTTTATCTTAGGAAAGTCCTTGGGCCATATTAGGAATGTCATGTGGCCCATATCCCCACCTTCTTGTTCCTCTCAACTTTTCCTTGTGTAGCCATGGCAGAAGCTTCCGAGGAAGCTTCCCCTCCGGGATTCGCGGGCTACACTTCCTTCCCGAGCCTCCCACCACCCCTATAAGAACGCCCCTCCTCTCCTCGTTCCATTTTCCTCATTACCTCGCCTTCTCCCTGCTCGTATCCACGACGCCACCATCCTCATCTTCCTGTCAAGAACGGAGTACAGTAGGTCTCGTGACGCTTCCCCATCACCCCTGCCGAGCCTCTCCAGCGCCCCACCCCCTGCCGTGCTACTCCTCCGCCGGTTCCCCACCTCACCGGCGACCTCCCCACCTTGCCGGAGCAGCACCTCACCGGAGTTCTTCCTATGTGTCAGCCACGGTGAGATTCACGAAATCCCGTATTGCAGTTTTTTCAAAAAATTGCAATCTTATAAAATTCATATCTATTAGTCTATAACTCTGAATTAGGTGATTCTTTTCGCGTTAGATCACAAATTTCTTGTAGTTCCCGAAAATATATAATTTTTCTATGTTTGAATTTATAAAATTTGAATTAGATCAGATTTATTTTAAAACTTGTTTTGCTTATTCCAGGACTTTAAAAATAGCTTTTAATTTGATTCTTTTTGCTGTTGTTTCCTAGTGATCATATCTTTCAGTAGTTTAAGTTTCAAAGTTTTTTAAATAATTTTACTTAGGGTTTTTACCAAAACAGATTCTGTTTTAGTTCTTTTAGGATTATGGCTATTTCCTTTTCTATAATTGTTTTTAAATTATTTTCTTTTATATTTCAGAAAGATTATGTTTTGTTTCTGATAGTTACCAGTAGGTTTGCAACAAGTTTTGATTTTGATTTTTATATGTTATCATGAAATCAATTCTAGTTCCCTAATAACTTGCAATTGGTTTCTCCACTGTTTCAAATCCCTTTTGGAAATACCTTCAAAAAGTTTTGTGAAAAAATACTCTATTTTATCTTAGCTAAATTTATATCTTAGTTCCCTGTTATTATTTTCTGCTAGAGAAAAACTATTTTAGTGTTTGATGTAGTAGAAGACTCCCTAGTCTTATTTGAAGTTTCCTTCGGATTCTTATTCACTCTCTCTTTTGTTTTGATTGCTAGAATGATTGCTAGTATGAGTGCTTATGTGAATGATATGTTTGTTATATAGATTTCATCGGAGAGTGATGAGTAGTCTATCAAGTTATTTCTCGAGAAATTCTTCTTCGTCAACATCACCAGGCAAGTCATTTGATCATGTATCACCTATGTTTTATGCATCGTAGTTCTACCATCCTATGCCCAATTGCATGCTGACTAGGTACTTGGAAATTATGGTTACATATTGTAGTATCATGTGGTAGGCACCCAACAACCCCGTTACTAGGCCCGGGACGACAAATTTCATATTGCTATGCTTGAGTAGACGGGATTCTAGTTGAGAGTTTATCACGAGTGATGCAAGGATACTTTAATAACCAAGACCGGTTAAGTCAAGACTTTTCAAGACCTCGTGATGCAATGCAACTCTGGGTGAAGGACGGTTGATCGGCTCCCTGGAGAAACCAGTGGATGACCCGGGATGCTGGAGACGGCCATGACATCTTGCGGAAAGCTTCACCCAGGCTCAAAGAGACGGACGGATATTTTCAAGACCCAAGGCTTACCTGCACAGCCACAAGTCATTATGGGCTCTGGCTTGGTTGGACAACGCGGCGACTCTGGACAGGCGGTGCTAGCAGATGTAGAAGAATGGTAGGATTGGATGAGCACCGACAGGGATTCAGAGGGACCCATTGAAAGACCATGTTTTGATCATCCGGTCTTCAAACACCCTGAAGTGCGAGGACATACACGGAGGCGATCAAATCTTGTGGGGAACGTGTGCAAAACTCTGCAGATACTCAAACCTAATCGATTAGCCGTGTCCACGGTCATGGACAACTTGAGCCAAAGGAACTGAAGTTATCTGAAATTCTCAACACAAATAATAATATTGATGTGGGTATTATTGACAACATGGGTACGAGAATTGGTTGGTGGAACCATCTCGTTAACAACCAACAATGTAGTAACATTTTGCTTTTAGCCCTCTCTTGATGTAGGAGAAAACTTGATTTTCGCTAAAAACTTATAGCCCCACCTGCCATATATGCATATAGTATAGATGATTACTTTTCACCCCTCTCTCATGTGACTTGCCAGCGCATTCAATATGCTGACCTACACGGCTGCAACGTCTTATGTTGCAGATATTTTTCTTCGACGAGTAAGAGTACGATTCAGGGTTACGGTCTACACTCAACTTGCCGTTGGTGTTTATTGGGACTCCACTCCCTTGACTACTTCCGCTGAGATATTGAAGGTATATATCAGTTTTACGCTATTTACATGTGATTGCACTTTGATATATACATTGATGTACTGTGTGTGCCAGCATACTGATCCAGGGATGGCACACAAAGGCTTGACTCGTCTTGAGTCGGGTCGCTACAGAAATGGTATCTGAGCACATGTTGACTATAGGACGTGACCCCTAGAAACTGGAAATTTCTTAGGAAAGGAATCTCTCAAAAATTTCTATTTTTCAAGAACACCTTTTACTTCTCATCTCTTCTAATTTCATCAAACATTCTCTCTCACCTCAAATAGTTAGACAATGCCCTTTCCCCTTTGACCACGTGAAGGATCAACCGACTCCCACTTCAAAGTAAAGAGGATTTCACCACGCGTTTTAAGAATTGAAGCTACACCAATTGAAGACTCGAAGACCCCGAAACGTTCGAATATTTATATGACCATTAGAAGTCCAAACCCCTGTTATATACCCATGTTAGTTACGATGATTTGTGAGCCGTCATTGGTGTGTGTTTTCCGACGGCCACAAATAAAACCCATTCTCAAAAATATTGTTTGTATTGTGTGTATCTCCCTCCCTCTCTTAACCGTCTCATCCCCAAAACCTCAACCCTACCAGATGGAGTATGAAGCTGGACTTTTAGTCTCTGGACCAATGACCCAGCTGAGGCTGATATATGGATTCAAAACATGGAGAACCACTTCGGGAGCAACTTGATCTCAAGGAAGTATGAAGTGGAACACGCTCTTCAGTACTTTACACAAAGTGCTGCAATCTGGTGGAAAATGCACCATGCCGTACAAGGATTTAGTGGAGCAGAAACCTGGGACGAATTCAAGAAGACTTTGTTAAGATCCCGTCTTATTCAAAAGTGTTATGATAATCCAAATAAGAAGACTTGTGCATGCAAGATCTGTGGAGAAATAGGACACGCCCAGGAAGAACACAAGGATGGATGCACTCATTGTGAAGAAAATCACCCAGCTGAGGAATGCCCAACTAGTCAGGTGACTTGTTTCTTGTGTGAAGGAACAACCCACTACCCAGTTCAGTGTCGCATTTACCCCAAGGTGCAACAAGTTGTCAAGCAGCAGAAAGATGCAGTGAAGGAAACACTCAAGAAGAAGATTCTAGAAGAGCCAGTGATGAACGAAAATATTGAAGACCCTGATGGACAAGGTCTGACCAGATTTTTCTCCAATGCATGCTAATCATGTGGAGAAGAAGGACATTATTCACAGGATTGCACGAAGGGAAGCCAAGAGTATCTGGGAAACTTCCCGACGGAAAAAGTGGAGTTTGATCCACTTGAAATAGAAGAACTGGCCAAAATAAAGGAGTCCGGAAAGAAGAAAAAGTACCCTCGGAAGAGCCAAATCTCTGTAGATATAGACCTGAGTCATGTCAGATGTTACAAGTGTATGGAGTTTGGCCACCACAAATACATGTGCTCAGGAAGGAAGCCGGAAACCCAAGGAGCAAAAGCAAACGCTAAGAAGCCTCGAGACTTGTCAGAACTCATTTTCTTTCGTTGCAAGGAAGCAGGACATTTTGCTAGCGATTGTCCACAAAGGAAGAAAGCTAAAAAGGAGTAGTTAAGTTTTGACCGCGGCAATAAGTGGAACCCGAAGCACTCTTGTTTTTCATGAGATCATGGAGTGAAATTTTTTGTAACAGAAGTCCCTGAGATTGTAATAACATCATGAATAAATGGAATTTATTGTCTCATGATTGTCTATGTTGAAACTGTATGTGTTGTTTCTCTTCGAACAAAGATCTCTGAACAATTATGAGGATATGAGAAAATACGGTCTATGCAGGCATGAGTATAATTCGGTTAAGTGTGGTAGTAATCAGTAAACCCACAGGATCCACTGAGTAGGAATGTACTATGATTACCAAGGAGACATATACATCCCTCTGAATACCTATTTACTATCACCTGCAGATGACAACTCTCTACGAGTCATTCCTTAAGGGCCCAGAAACGATCATGACCCTGACCAGTGAGCATGATTACCCGAAAATCCTGAAGGACATGATGAAGCACATTCGTCTTGAACGAGATGCAGTCTACAAAGGCTACCCATTCATGGAAAATGGAGTGGAACTTTGGTATGTGGAAGTACATCTCCACCGTGTGAAAGAAGTTTGTCCAAAGACTATGGGGCAATACTTTTTCATTTCACGTGTACCACGAGCAACCTTCTTTGATGCTGTTCGTGAAGCTTCCATGGAAGCCATACGTCAGATTGGAGAAATACTTGAAGCAAGACTCCGTCATACCCAGGAATACCTGAGTGAAGTGCATGCGGAAATGATGGAGATGAAGCTCATGGCCACCATGATGAAGCAAAAGATGGATGATTTCAAGGAGCACCTCGAAAAGTTCCAGTGGAACTAAAGTACCTCCAACAGAGACAGATGAATAAAGTTGGCAGAAATGCTTGACCATACCGAACAATGTGGATGGCAGCATTTGTAATAGAATACTTTTGAATTGGAGTTTTTGAGGAGAAATTAAGGATGTAATAAAGGATTGATTATGAAATGAGTATGATCTATGGATGAACCAATACATTTTCATGGTAAACGCACCAATGGAAAGTATCCCGCAGAATGGAGTGTGTACCAAAAATAAGTCTGAGGACTATTTTTATGATGGTTACCCCAAGAGTATGATGGAAATCAAACACTATGGAGATTTAAAGGCGGAGTAAACCCAAGTATGCGTGAAACCCGCAGACCCCGGGACTAACAAGGATCAAGTACTATCTTTTTGGAGAAGGAAACTTGTATCAGCAAACGTTTTCTTAGGAGCATACGACAACTTGAGAGTTGTGAAGTTACGGTAGATATTTTGTTCCGCATGCAGAACCAATGGATTATCCGAACTTCGTTTATGGACAAGAGAAATTCCGCAATGCTTGTGAGGATGCCCAAGTGTTAGAATACGAGATTCACTAAGCCTTATACAAGGTAATGATTTCAGTGCGACATGGTTTGGCCACCATGACGACTTACTATTATCATTCTCTTGCTATTAAGAATGGTAAATCTAAGAGACTTACCCATAGTGAGAGATGATGTTCTTTGAAGCTTTTGTTTAAGCCTTAGAATGGTATAAGAAAAGCCCATGTACATGGCACTTGTTGTCACGCGTAGGAAATTTTACGGTGAGGATGAAACCAAGACCCTTCTCTCTGCAGGATAACCACAAATGGTAGACCACCATGAGAATCTTCGATGGGTTAATTAGAGTTGATCACGAGACTTCAGTTAAAGAAGACCCAGTAACGGAAGAAGCTTATATCAACAAAAGAACCCTCGATTTTGATGGAAACGTTATTAATATAACGAAAGGGCTTCACCAGAGGAGTTAGTATGAAGATTGTGAGGAGTCACATGCCAAAACCCTAGAGGATTGTTAAAATCTTAAGGGACCAGTAATCTTCATTTTAAGTGTGGGAGCATCCCACTTTGCCGGAAGTTAGATTTGTTAGAAGACCCCCAAACCCTAACCTTTCTTTCTAGCCTCTTCGAATCTCGAGGACGAGATTCATTTTAAGTGTGGTAGGTTTGTAACATCCCAAATTTTGGAATGTTAATATAATTATTAGAATGAGAGTTTGTTTGTTTGAGTGATTGAAACTTGAGTGGAATTTGAAACATTTAAAAAAATTGAATGAGAGGGAATAAAATGACTTTCCCTTTTTCCTTTGAATTCAAATTCATCCATTTAAAATCTATGAGAGAAGATGACATGACTTCTTCAACTATAAATAATTTGAATGAAGGGGGCATTTGAATTTCTTTCGATTTTTGTTTTGCAATTCTATTTTTTCCCACTCAAGAAATGCCGGGAATAAATTCTTGCCAAGCAAGAAAGAGAGGAGGAACATGACCCTCCAAGACCAGGGACATTCATTGAAATATTTTGAGCCAAGAAAACCAAAATTTAATTGAGAAAATATTTGCAAAAAGAAATAGAGCATTTTGGGAATTTTATGAAAAAACATTTTTTGAAGTTTTTATTTTGGCCGTGGAAAAATGTCCATCTTTTTGGATTTATTTTTCTGAAAATGTTAATATATTATACCCCTATATTCCGAGGAATATTCCATTTACTTTTAATAGTTTTAATTCCTGTTTCAATAAATATGGAAAGAGATCTTTATCTTAGGAAAGTCCTTGGGCCATATTAAGAATGTCATGTGGCCCATATCCCCACCTTCTTCCTCTCAACTTTTCCTTTTGTAGCCATGGCAGAAGCTTCCGAGGAAGCTTCCCCTCCGGGATTCGCGGGCTACACTTCCTTCCCGAGCCTCCCACCACCCCTATAAGAACGCCCCTCCTCTCCTCGTTCCATTTTCCTCATTACCTCGCCTTCTCCCTGCTCGTATCCACGGCGCCACCATCCTCATCTTCCTGTCAAGAACGGAGTAGAGTAGGTCTCGTGACGCTTCCCCATCACCCCTGCCGAGCCTCTCCAGCGCCCCACCCCCTGCCGTGCTACTCCTCCGCCGATTCCCCACCCCGCCGGCGACCTCCCCACCTTGCCGGAGCAGCACCTCGCCGGAGTTCTTCCTATGTGTCAGCCACGGTGAGATTCACGAAATCCCGTATTGCAGTTTTTTCGGAAAATTGCAATCTTATAAAATTCATATCTATTAGTCTATAACTCCGAATTAGGTGATTATTTTCGCGTTAGATCGCAAATTTCTTGTAGTTCCCGAAAATATATAATATTTCTATCTTTGAATTTATAAATTTTGAATTAGATCAGATTTAGTTTAAACCTTGTTTTGCTTATTCCAGGAGTTTAAAAATAGCTTTTAATTTGATTCTTTTTGCTGCTGTTTCCTAGTGATCATATCTTTCAGTAGTTTAAGTTTCAACTTTTTTTAAATAATTTTACTTAGGGTTTTTACCAAAACAGATTCTGTTTTAGTTCTTTTAGGATTATGGCTATTTCCTTTTCTATAATTGTTTTTAAATTATTTTCTTTTATATTTCAGAAAGATTATGTTTTATTTCTGTTAGTTACCAGTAGGTTTGCAACAAGTTTTGATTTTGATTTTTATATGTTATCATGAAATCATTTCTAGTTCCCTAATAACTTGCAATTGGTTTCTCCACTGTTTCAAATCCCGTTTGGAAATACCTTCAAAAAGTTTTGTGAAAAAATACTCTATTTTATCTTAGCTAAATTTATATCTTAGTTCCCTGTTATTATTTTCTGCTAGAGAAAAACTATTTTAGTGTTTGATGTAGTAGAAGACTCCCTAGTCTTATTTGAAGTTTCCTTCAGATTCTTATTCACTCTCTCTTTTGTTTTGATTGCTAGAATGATTGCTAGTATGAGTGCTTATGTGAATGATATGTTTGTTATATAGATTTCATCGGAGAGTGACGAGTAGTCTATCAAGTTATTTCTCGAGAAATTCTTCTTCGTCAACATCACCAGGCAAGTCATTTGATCATGTATCACCTATGTTTTATGCATCGTAGTTCTACCATCCTATGCCCAATTGCATGCTGACTAGGTACCTGGAAATTATGGTTACATATTGTAGTATCATGTGGTAGGCACCCAACAACCCCGTTACTAGGCCCGGGACGACAAATTTCATATTGCTATGCTTGAGTAGACGGGATTCTGGTTGAGAGTTTATCACGAGTGATGCGAGGATACTTTAATAACCAAGACCGGTTAAGTCAAGACTTTTCAAGACCTCGTGATGCAATGCAACTCTGGGTGAAGGACGGTTGATCGGCTCCCTGGAGAAACCAGTGGATGACCCGGGATGCTGGAGACGGCCATGACATCTTGCGGATATTTTCAAGACCCAAGGCTTACCTGCACAGCCACAAGTCATTATGGGCTCTGGCTTGGTTGGACAACGCAGCGACTCTGGACAGGCGGTGCTAGCAGATGTAGAAGAATGGTAGGATTGGATGGGCACCGACAGGGATTCAGAGGGACCCATTGAAAGACCATGTTTTGATCATCCGGTCTTCAAACACCCTGAAGTGCGAGGACATACACGGAGGCGATCAAATCTTGTGGGGAACGTGTGCAAAACTCTGCAGAGTACTCAAACCTAATCGATTAGCCGTGTCCACGGTCATGGACAACTTGAGCCAAAGGAACTGAAGTTATCTGAAATTATCAACACAAATAATAATATTGATGTGGGTATTATTGACAACATGGGTACGAGAATTGGTTGGTGGAACCATCTCGTTAACAACCAACAATGTAGTAACATTTTGCTTTTAGCCCTCTCTTGATGTAGGAGAAAACTTGATTTTCGCTAAAAACTTATAGCCCCACCCGCCATATATGCATATAGTATAGATGATTACTTTTCACCCCTCTCTCATGTGACTTGCCAGCGCATTCAATATGCTGACCTACACGGCTGCAACGTCTTATGTTGCAGATATTTTTCTTCGACGAGTAAGAGTATGATTCAGGGTTACGGTCTACACTCAACTTGCCGTTGGTGTTTATTGGGACTCCACTCCCTTGATTGCTTCCACTGAGATATTTAAGGTATATATCAGTTTTACGCTATTTACATGTGATTGCACTTTGATATATACATTGATGTACTGTGTGTGCCAGCATACTGATCCAGGGATGGCACAAATGCACAGAGGCTTGAATCGTCTTGAGTCGGGTTGCTACATCAAGAGAGAGAGATAGCCATCTAGGTACTAAATATGGACCCGTAGGCCTGTGGTGAACTACTCATACATCACCATGGGAGCGGCAAGGATGATGTAGAGGCCCTCCGTGATCGATCCCTGATACGTCTCCAACGTATCTATAATTTTTGATGATTTTATGCTATTATCTTGTCAAACTTTGGATGTTTTGCATGTCTTTTATATATTTTTTGGGACTAACTTATTAACTCAGTGCCAAGTGCCAGTTCCTATTATTTCCATGTTTTTGACCCCTTTCATAGGAGATTTTGAAGCGGAGTCCAAACGGAATAAAATCCCCGAAAATAATTTTTCCGAAACGGAAGAAGATCAGGAGACTTGAAAGAAAAGGCAGGGGAGCCCCAGGAGCCGCACAAGACCCCACCCCACGGCCAGGGGGAGGTCGCGGCCCACAGGCTTGTGGGCCCCCTGCGCGCCCTTTGCCCTAGGTTTTGCGCCTATATATCCCCCAAAATTCCACAAAAAATCAGGAGATCATCGAAAGTACTTTTCCGCCGCCGTAAGCTTCTGTCTCCGCAAGATCCCATCTGGGGCATGTTCTGGTGCCCTGCCGGAGGGGGATTTGTACACGGAGGGCTTCTTCATCAACACCATGACCTCTCCGATGATGCGTGAGTAGTTCACCATAGACCTACGGGTCCATAGCTAGTAACTAGATGGCTTCTCCTCTCTCTTGGATCTTCAATACAAAGTTCTCCATGATATTCATGGAGATCTATGCGATGTAATCTTCTGTTGCGGTGTGTTTGTCGAGATCCGATGAATTGTGGATTTATGATCAAATTATCTATGAATCTTATTTGAGTTTCTTCTGATCTCTCTTATGCATGATTTCATATCCTTGTAATTCTCTTCGAGTTGTGGGTTTTGTTTGGCCAACTAGATCTATGATTCTTGCACTGGGAGAAGTGCTTGATTTTGGGTTCATACCGTGCGGTGACCTCACCCAGTGACATAAGGGGTAGCGAGGCACGCATCGTGTTGTTGCCATCAAGGGTAAAAAGATGGGGTTTTCATCATTGGTTTGAGATTATCCCTCTACATCATGTCATCTTGCTTGAGGCGTTACTCTGTTCGTCATGAACTCAATACACTAGATGCATGCTGGATAGCGGTCGATGTGTGGAGTAATAGTAGTAGATGAAGAAAGTATTGGTCTACTTGTCTCGGACGTGATGCCTATATGTATGGTCATTGCCTTAAAGATCTCACTTTGCAAACAATCTTGAAGGGATTGACAACCGCTTTGAAGCGTTGGGTGCAAGATCGTTTGTGTTTGCGAAGGTACTCTAGGCTTGACGAGACCCTCCTTCTGGATTGATACCTTGGTTCTCATACTGAGGGAAATACTTACTGCTCCTGTGCTGCATCACCCTTTCCTCTTCAAGGGAAAAACCGACGCAAACAAGAGAAGTAGCAAGAAGAATTCCTGGCGTTCCTTGGGAAGGACTTTTGTTGCCATAGGAGAAGAATTTCTGGCGCCGTTGCCTGGGAGGATCAATTCAAGGACTCATCCAAGTAAGAGTCGCAAACTCATCTCTTGCATTTACTTTTTTGCCTCTCGTTTTCCTCTCCCCCACTTCTGAAAAACAAAAATTTACAAAAAGATTTGCCCTTTTCTTTGTTTGCCTTTTTCGTTTTCCTTTCCTTTGCTTGTGTGCTATGTGCCTTCAATATGCTTGCATCTTCGCTTGCTGAAAATCTATTGATATGGATCCTCATCCACTTGGTAATCTCTTTAAGAGATCCAATTATTTTGATCCAATTTCTAGTGAGTTGAGTGCACTTGACAATCTTTATGGAGTTTTGCTTGAGGTGCGTGAATCTGAAAATCATGATGAAGAAATTTATGAAGTGATTCACGAGGGCTCCTTGAATGAAAAGCGTGATTGCAATGGTTTCACCATAAATCCTATTAGTGTCAATCATGCTAAAAATATGGAAAACCCTAAGCTTGGGGATGCTAGTTTTGCTATGTCCACTACTTGTTGCAATGATCATGAGTGGGCGATGATTTTTCTTATGATCTTGAAAATTTGTTTAAGCCTCATGATGAACATGATATTTGCAATATTATTGAAAGTTGGTTTGGAGAAGTCATGACTTTAGTTGATGATAATCCCACTATTTCTGAGGAGCGTCAACTTTGCATGCATGTGGATCATGAAAAGAATATCCTTTGCGATAGCTATTTTGTTGAATTTGATTATGATCCCACATGTAATTTCTATGAGAGAGGAAAATATTGTGGTAGAAACTTTCATCTTACCAAATTACCTCTCGTTATGTGGAGATTGCTATTGTCACTTTCTTCTTCCTTGCATATGGCATCTATTGGTTGTCTTGACAATCTGTTTTCCTATAAAATTTCTATGCATAGGAAGTATGTTAGACTTAGATGTGTTTTTCACATGCTTTATGATGCTCTCGTTGTGCTTCAATTCTTGTCATTTGTGCGGGCATCATTGATTTATCAATGCCTAGCTAAGGGCGTTAATCAATAGCGCTTGTTGGGAGGCAACCCAATGAATTTGTATTTTTCTTTCTGTTTTGTTGCGTCCACACCATCATAATTCTATTGTGATTGTGTCTTTTGTGTTTCTTTTTGTGTTTGAGCCAAGCAAAACCTTTGTGACTAGTTTTGGTGACGGTTGTTTGATCTTGCTGGAAAAGACAGAAACTTTTCGCTCACGACATGATTTTTCATTTTTATTGAGAAAGAGCTTTTGAGTTGATTCTTTTTTCTGCTGGTTTATATGCCTTTTTCCCAGGCGGTCGTAATTGTTCAGAATTTTTGAGGTACCACAAGTATACGAAGTATACAGATTGCTACAGACTGGTCTGTTTTTGACAGATTCAATTTTTGTTGAGTTGGTTGCTTGTTTTGATGAAACTATGGTTAGTATCGGGGGGTACTAGCCATGGAAAAGTGAGAATACAGTAGCCCAACACCAATATAGATGCAATTCAAGTTTTCTACAGTACCAAAAGAAGTGGTACTTTGTTTTCTTGTGCTAATCTTATCACGAGTTTCTGTTTAAGTTTTGTGTTGTGAAGTTTTCAAGTTTTGGGTGATGTTCTCATGGACGATGAGATAAGGAGTGGAAAGAGCTCAAGCTTGGGGATTCCCAAGGCATACCAAGCCAAATTCAAGGACACCAAAAAGCCTAAGCTTGGGGATGCCCCGGGAAGGCATCCCCTCTTTCATCTTCAATCCATCGGTAACATTACTTGGAGCTATATTTTTATTCACCACATGATATGTGTTTTGCTTGGAGCGTATTGTATCGTAGGAGACTTTTCTTTTTGTTGTGTCACAATCATCCTTGCTGCACACCTTTTTTAGAGACAGAGACATGCACTCATCATGATTTTGCTAGAATGCTCATAGTGCTTCACTTATATCTTTTGAGCTAGATACTTTTGCTCTATGTGCTTCACTTATATCTTTTAGAGCACGACGGTGCGTGACTTGATAGTTGGCTTATGCTATGAAGGTAGTCCCAATTGCGATAGGTACCCAAAGAGGATGCAAAAACCTCCATCTTCATGTGCATTGAGTAGAAAGAGAAGTTTTGATTCCTCTCAATTAGTTTTGAGACGTGGATTCGGTAATATTCAGAGCTATGTTAGTAGGGTGTTGAGAATCTAGAAATACTTGTGTTGAAGTTAGTGATTCCCGTAGCATGCACGTACGGTGAACTGCTATGTTAGGAAGTCGGAGCATAATTGATATATTGATTGTCATCCTTTGTGTTGAGGTCGGGATCGCGCGATGGTTAACACCTACCAACCCTTCCCCTAGGAGTATGCGTTTAGCACTTTGTTTCGATTACTAATAAAAACTTCCGCAACAAGTATGTGAGTTCTTCATGACTAATGTGAGTCCATGGTATAGATGCACTTTCACCTTCCACCATTGCTAGCGTCTCTAGTGCCGCGCAACTCTCGCCGGTGCACAAACCCACCATATGCCTTCCTCAAAACAGCCACCATACCTACCTACTATGGCATTTTCATAGCCATTCCGAGATATATTGCCATGCAACTCCCACCGTTCCGTCTCATGACTTGTGCCGTCACTCTCATATTGCCATTGCATGATCGTAAGATAGCTAGCGAGATGTTTTCAACGTCATACGCCATGCTAGATCGTTGCACATCCCGGTACACTACCGGAGGCATTTCCTATAGAGTCATCATCATTTTGAGCTTTGAAGCTATGATTAAATAGAAGTGTGATGATAATCATTATTAGAGCATTGTCCCATGTGAGGAAATAAAAAAAAGAGGCCAAAGAGCCCAAAAATAAAAAAAGGAGAAAAGAAAAAAGAGAGGCCTAAGAGGCCAAATGAAAAAAAGAAAAGAGAGAAAAAGAGAGAAGGGACAATGCTACTATCTTTTCCACACTTGTGCTTCTTAATAGCACCATGTTCTTCATGATTGAGAGCTTCTTGCTTTGTCACCACCATATTCTAGTGGGAATCTTCATTATAAAACTTGGCTTGTATATTCCAATGATGGGCTTCCTCAAAATTGCCCTAGGTCTTCGTGAGCAAGCAAGTTGGATGCACACCCACTAGTTTTCCTTTTGACCTTTCACATACTTATAGCTCTAGTGCATCTCTTGTATGGAAATCCCTACTCATTCACATTGATATCTATTGATGGGCATCTCCATAGCCCTTTGATACGCTGAGTCAATGTGACCATCTCCTCCTTTTTGTCTCACACCACTACCACACTCTATTCCACTTATAGTGCTATATCCATGGCTCACGCTCGTGTATTGCGTGATAGTTATAAAAAGTTTGAGAAAGTAAGAGTGCGAAAACAATTACTTGGCCAATACCGGGGTTGTGCATGATTTACATTAGTTGTGTGAGGATGATGGAGCATAGCGAGACTATATGATTTTGTAGGGATAACTTTCCTTGGCCTTGTTATTTTGAAAGTTCATGATTACCTTGCTAGTTTGCTTGAAGTATTGTTGTTTTCATGTCAATAGCAAACTATTGTTTTGAATCTTACGGATCTGAACATTCATGTCACATGAAAGAAGTTGCAAAGGACAACTATTCTAGGTAGCATTCCACATCAAAAATTCATTCTTTATCACTTCCCTACTCGAGGACGAGCAGGAGTTAAGCTTGGGGATGCTTGATACGTCTCCAATATATCTATAATTTTTCATGGTTTCATTCTATTATCTTGTCAAACTTTGGATGTTTTGCATGCCTTTTATATATTTTTTGGGACTAACTTATTAACTCAGTGCCAAGTGCCAGTTCCTGTTTTTTCCATGTTTTTTTACCCCTTTCAGAGGACATTTTGAAACAGAGTCCAAACGGAATAAAATCCCCGAAAAGAATTTTTCCGGAACGGAAGAAGATTAGGAGACTTGAGAGCCAAGGCAGGGGAGCCCCACAAGCCCCCACCCCGTGGCCAGGCGGGAGGTCGCGGCCCATAGGCTTGTGGGCCCCCTGGGTGCCCTTTGCCCTAGGTTTTGCGCCTATATATCCCCAAAAATTCCACAAAAATCAGGAGATCATCGAAAGTACTTTTTCGCCGTCGCAAGCTTCTGTTTCCGCAAGATCCCATCTGGGGCACGTTCTGGTGCCCTGCCGGAGGGGGGATTTGGACACGAAGGGCTTCTTCATCAACACCATGACCTCTCCGATGATGCATGAGTAGTTCACCATAGACCTACGGGTCCATAGCTAGTAACTAGATGGCTTATTCTCTCTCTTGGATCTTCAATACAAAGTTCTTCATGATCCTCATGGAGATCTATCCGATGTAATCTTCTTTTGCAGTGTGTTTGTTGAGATCCGATGAATTGTGGATTTATGATCAGATTATCTATGAATCTTATTTGAGTTCCTTCTGATCTCTCTTATGCATGATTTCATATCCTTGTAACTCTCTTCGAGTTGTGGGTTTTGTTTGGCCAACTAGATCTATGATTCTTGCAATGGAAGAAGTGCTTGGTTTTGGGTTCATACCGTGTGGTGACCTCACCCAGTGACAGAAGGGGTAGCGAGGCATGCATCGTGTTGTTGCCATCAAGGGTAAAAAGATGGGGTTTTCATCACTGGTTTGATATTATCCCTCTACATCATGTCATCTTGCTTAAGGCGTTACTCTGTTCGTCATGAACTCAATACACTAGATGCATGCTGGATAGCGGTCGATGTGTGCAATAATAGTAGTGGATGCAGAAAGTATTGGTCTACTTGTCTCGGAAGTGATGCCTATATGTATGATCATTGCCTTAGATATCGTCATGACTTTGCGCGGTTCTATCAATTGCTCGACAGTAATTTGTTTACCCACCGTGATATTCGCTATTTTGAGAGAAGCCTCTAGTGAACACTATGGCCCCCGGGTCTACTCCACACCATATTTTTAGCCTTACACTTTTACTTCGTTGCACTTTCCGCCTTCAGATCTCACTTTGCAAACAATCTTGAAGGGACTGACAACCCCTTTGAAGCGTTGGGTGCAAGCTCATTTGTGTTTGCGCAGGTACTCTAGATCGATACCTTGGTTCTCAAACTGAGGGAAATACTTACTGCTCCTGTGCTGCATCACCCTTTCCTCTTCAACGGAAAAACCGACGGAAACAAGAGAAGTAGCAAGAAGAATTCCTCGCGTTGCTTGGGAAGGACTTTTGTTGCCATAGCAATCCCCCCTCCATCAGTGCACTGGAAAATGGCTGCAGATGAGCACACGTCGGAATAAATACTTGCGGCGGCAGAAAAAGTGTGTCGGGAGGCTCCCTAGGTTTTTAGGGTTATATGTGAATTTATAGGACGAACAGGTATGCGAGGAGGCAACCGAGGGGAGCACGAGGGAACATGGCGTACCCGAGGCCCTGGCCGTGCCTTGTTGGGTTGTGCTTCTCTCATGAGGCGACCTCCCAAAGCTTCCTGGTCATGTTTTGGTCCAGAAAAAATCACCAAAAAGTTTCATGGCAATTGGACTTCATTTTGTACTGTAAACCTAGAAAGCCAAAACATGAAGAAAACAGGAACTCGAAATGTGCAGCGGGTCAATAGCTTAATGCTCAAAAATAATATTAGTTGGTAAATAAAATCCCAAAAGTAACCTAGAATGATAATATAATAGCATGGAACAATCAAAAACTATAGATAAATTGGAGATGTATCATTCCTCCATGCGGGCGAGAGGTCGATCGTGTTGATGTCGTTTCACGCCATGCTTGAAAACTGCTCTTTTACACGAAAAGTTCCTAAAAACTAGACTCATGGAGTTATAACTATACTATACACCATAACAAAATTTATGTTAAGTATGCTTTATGTGATATAGATGCATTTATTAGTGTTACGACTTTTTTTTTCTTTTTTTGAAGATTACTTTGACAAATTAATCTCAACTGACATATATATGCAAATAACTAAAAATACACTATTGGACTATATGTATTTGTGGAAGTGTTACTATTTTTTGCTGCTAATGTTTTAGTCCTAGCTGACTTTGTTGGGCTTGACATGTGTGAGGACGATAATTTATCTATTATTCTTGGAAAAACTTTTATAAACAATGCATTGGTTCTTATTAATTGCAATCAACATAGTGTCACTTTAAATGTTAAAGGGAATCAGCATGTTTTTGTATTTTCCAAGAAAGTCGCTAATGAAAATAAATATTGCCCTCCACTTAAAATGGTGATGGCCATGACTATTAGGAAATGAGAATTATTATTGTATTCTCCTAAAAGGAAATACAAAAAACTATGGTTGAGTCTATTCTCAAGTTGAGGTAACTCAAATTTGATTTTGCATTTCATGAAAGATTCATTTATCGGCTTGATCACCTTTATTAGTAAATTATTTTCATGATTACAAAGTCATATGTATTAAATTCTCCCCTTTGCATGATTTTTTTAAAATTTTGAAAAGATTTTGAACTACTCTAAATATTGATTTTTTCATAAAACCATTTTAGTAAATATTTTTAAAATAATGAAAAGTCTAACAAAATAGAAAATTTTCCATATTTTTTATCAAAAATGAGAACCATTGAGCATGTGGCCCGCCACGATCCCACATGTACATGTCGCTTTCCATTTGCACATGAGGCCCACCTAGCACCCCTCAAGTGGTGCTCGGGATGGGAGGCCTTCCTTTCCAAAAACATTCTCCATATTTTTAAATCTTTTTCTTGAGATTCCATGGTGCCATTTTTGATCCTCTTGCTCATTGCATCATTTTTCATTTCTTGGTGTAATTGTTTCTTGTGTGTGACTCCTCTACTCATCAAAATATAATTTGTCTAGCGCTCTATATCATGCTATCTTTGCTATTGTTGTTGCTTTTAAAAAGAGCTTGAATGATGATTTATATTATGTTGGAGTAATTTTGATGCTTGATATTGTTACTATAAGATTAGAGGTGTTGTTTCCCATGTTTTAGTTTAAACAATCTTACATTTTATTTGCATGTTAAATAATTTGAGAATGTGAGTTCATGGATGCCCGATGTAGGAAAGGTTGTTGGTGCCTCTTCCTCAAGGTCAACAAGGTCTTCATCAAATGAAAGTGGCCCGACAAGACTACGGTACTGCTGGGAAACATAGTAGAAGAATAAAATTCGCCGAGTTGTAGCGAAAGAAGAGCGTTATGATGTAGATCGTACTTGGAGTCCCTTGAACCATAGATGAAAGATCTCGTGAACCACCAATGAACAGTCCCTCGAACGTAAGACCAAAAGCATGACCTCTCTATAGATTGCCAACATATAATATTCACAGTCTAGCAGCGCGTCGTCATCGAGAGTTAATCATCACCGAAGAATTAGAGAAAGGATATTAGGACCACACATGGCTTCTAATTCTAAGGATTAGAGGAACTAGACCTAGCTCTAATTAGTCAACTAGGACCAACTAGAACTACAACTAGAACTAGAAAGACCAGAGGAAGCTCCAAAACTCTTTTTTTATTCAATAGGCGCCCATACCTCAAGTATATATAAGTCGGAGGGGAGAGGGAGGGCGCTACAAGGGAAGGGAAAGTCCCTTCCATTTGTCCAGCCAAGGCATAAGGAGTTGGACTCTTCTCTCTCCTCAATTCTCCCCTTCCTTAGGGAAGGGAGGCGCCTCGTACTTGGGACCTTGTGGTGCAAGTTGCCTTCCACCTCTTGGCCTTTTAATACCCGTTCATATTTAACTAAATATAATTTTTTCTAAATACTTTCAAACCAATTTCCATATAATTTAGCATTCCAAGAAACATTTTTCACCTATATATTATTTATCCGTAATACCCAGTATTACGTGATACTCTTCGAAACCCTTCCGGTGACCCCGAAACGCTTCCGGATCCTCTTGAAACTATTTCATACATTAATGAAACAATAGTGATTACACTATGCTTGTGACTCCGTAGGTTCAATAACTCATAGACATGAACGAAACCACTTCGTTCAATGTCCTATAGCAGAACCGTGGACATCCATATCGATCCCTATGAACACACACATGATATTCGATTGAACATCTGGTTACCATGTGAAATTCTCTTTTCTTCATGATACTTTACAACACCCAAGATGTATTGTTGTCCTCCTGAGTCATCACATGATCACTATACCATTATGCTTGTTACTGGTTTTGTTCTTCTTTCTCGTTTCCGTGTTAGGACATCCCTGTGACTAAGTCACATGTGTCTGGGCAGACGATGATTGATGATGTCACACCTAGAGAGCCCTAATAATATATCTCCATCATTGGAGGAACAAATCCCACTCCCTAGATATATAGTCCATTGTCAAACTTTCTAATGAACATGTAAGTTGTCGTTGTGATCACCAAGTTATACATGATGTCTGTGTTGAGGAACGTAGTAATTTCAAAAAAAATCTTACGCCATACCAAGGATCTATCTAGGAGAAACCAGCAACGAGCAAAGGGGTAGAGCATATTCATACCTTTGAAGATCGCTAAGCGAAAGCATTGCTAGAACGTGGTTGATGGAGTCGTACTCGCAGCCATTCAGATCGCGGTGGATTCCGATCTATGCGCCGAAAAATGGCGCCTCCGCGTTCAACACACGTGCATCCCAGTGACGTCTCCAATGCCTTGATCCAGCAAGCAGGGAGGAGAGGTTGAGGGATACCTCCGGAAGCACGACGGTGTGGTGACAATGGAGCTGCGTGGAACTCCGACAGGGCTTCACCAAGCACTAGGAGGACGAGGAGGAGGAGGAGTAGGGCTGTGCCAAGAGAGAGAGAGATTGTTTCTCAAAACAGCCCCAAAACCCTCACTATATATAGGAGGAGAGGGAGGAGGGTGCCCACCCTTAGAGTTTCCCACCCTAAGGGGTGCGGTAGCCCTAGATCGCCCTTGGGCCGACGACCAAGATGGAGGCGCCCTAGGGTGGGTCTTGAGGCCCAAGCTGGCCTCTCCATGCCTAGGGTTTTGCCTCCTCCACCCCTTGTTGCGCCTTGGGTCCTTAGTGGTGGCACACTAGCCCACCTAGGGGCTGGTTCCCATCCACTTTTGGCCCAAGTAACACTTTGGGGTTGGTGGCCCCAGTGCCGAATCCAGGTGTATAAGTCATGGGGGCGGCTGCCCCCACTAAATTTTCAGCACCCTTTTAATACGTCAAGCTAGATAGTGATTTGCCCCCACTTAGCAAAGAAAAATTTCTCCATTTACCACATCTTAGCCCCATCTAAAATTTGATCTTGGGTCCACATCTGCGTGGTGATACGTCTCCGTCGTATCTACTTTTCCAAACTCTTTTGCCCTTGTATTGGACTCTAATTTGTATGATTTGAATGGAACTAACCCGGACTAACCCTGTTTTCAACAAAATTGCCATGGTGTTGTTTTTGCAAAGAAATAAAAGTTCTCAGAATGACCTGGAAATTTACGAGGATTTTTTGTGGAATATATAGAAAATACTGGCACAGGAATCAACCGGAGGAGTGGAGCGAGGAGCCCACAAGCCCACCAGGCGCGTGCCCCCTGGTCGCACCTAGCAGGCTTGTGGGGCCCTCGGAGCTCCGCCGCCTCCAACTCTAGCTCTATTTAGTCCCTTCCGCCCGGAAAAAAAATCAAGGACAAGAGTTCATCATGTTTTACGATACGGAGGCACCGCCACCACTTGTTCTTTCTCTGGAGGGCAGATCTAGAGTCTGTTCTGGGCTCCGGAGAGGGGAGATCCTCGCCATCGTCATCACCAACCTTCCTTCATCGCCAATTCCATGATGCTCTTCACCGTTCGTGAGTAATCTCATCGTAGGCTTGCTGGACGGTGAGGGGTTGGATGAGATCTATCATGTAATCGAGTTACTTTTGATGGGGATTGATCCTTAGTATCCACTATGTTCTGAGATTGATGTTGCTACTACTTTGCCATGCCTAATGCTTGTCACTAGGGCCCAAGTGCCATGATTTCAGATCTGAACCTATTATGTTCTCGTCAATATATGTGTGTTCTTGATCCTATCTTGCAAGTTGTAGTCACCGACTATGTGTTATGACCCGGCAACCCCGGAGTGACAATAGCTGGAACCACTCCCGGAGATGACCATAGTATGAGGAGTTCATGTATTCACTAAGTGCTAATGCTTTGTTCCGGTTCTCTATTAAAAGGAGAACCTTAATATCCCGTAGTTTCCATTAGGACCCCGCTGCCACAGGAGGATGGACATTAGATGTCATGAAAGTTCTTTTCCCTAAGCACGTATGACTACATACGGAATACATGCCTACATTACATTGACGAACTGGAGCTAGTTACATATCTCTCCGTGTTATAACTGTTGCATGATGAATATTATTCGACATAATTATCCATCACCGATCCAATGCCTACGATTTTTCCTACTGGTCCTTGCTACGTTACTTTGTTGCTAGTGATGTCACTGCTACTACCGTTACTTTGCTACTACTGTTGTCACTGCTGCTACTGTTACTCTGTCACTACTGCTGTCACTGCTGCTACTATTACCGTTGCTACTGTTGCTATCACACTACCTTGCTACTGATACTTTGCTGCAGATACTAAGTATTTCAGGTATGGTTGAATTGACAACTCAACTGCTAATACTCGAGAATATTCTTTGGCTTCCCCTTGTGTCGAATCAACAAATTTGGGTTGAATACTCTACCCTCGAAAACTGTTGCGATCCCCTATACTTGTGGGTTATCAACACTATTTTCTGGCGCCGTTGCCGGGGAGGCATAGCTATATTCTCTGAGTCACTTGGGATTTACATTTGCTGATCACTATGAGGAATCCGAGAGATCCAAAAACTAAAGTCTTGCCCTCAACTACGAGGACAGGTAAGGAACTGCCATCTAGCTCTGCACTTGATTCACCTTCAGTTATGAGTAAGTTTGCGACAACACCTCCTGCTAGAAATTTTGATGTGTTGCCTGTGCTTGATGATGCTACTTCTGCTATCCATGATACTTGTGATGATGCTTTGCTTGATACTGCTTTGCCACTAGGTGCATTCCTTGATGCACAAATTGCTAGAGTTGGTGCTAGATATGATGATACTTCTTAAACTGCTGAGATTATTGAAGTAGAACCTGCTATTTCGCTTGTTAGAACTAGCTCTCCTAGATATGAATTGCCTGATATGCCTGAGGGTTATGTTATGGAGGGAGAGATAGCTAAGGACTTTCTTTCTTGTAAGGATGGCTATGATCTTGAGAATTTACTGCGCAAGTGGAAAGATAAATCTTTGAAAGCTAGGATGATATACGACCCGAAGTTTGCTACTTCGCCTATCTTTGTGACCGATAAGGATTATGAATTCTCTGTCGACCCTGAGTTAATCACTCTGGTTGAATCTGATCCTTTTCACGGTTATGAGTCTGAAATGGTTGTAGCACATCGTACCAAACTGCACGATATAGCCACCCTATTCACGAGTGAGGAAAAGATCCGCCACTACTATATCCTTAAGCTGTTTCCTTTCTTGCTAAAGGATGATGCTAAGATTTGGTTCACTTCTCTTGCTCCTTGTTGTGTGCGCAGTCCCCAGGATATGATCTACTACTTCTCTGAAAAATATTTTCCTGCCCATAAGAAGCAAGCTGCCTTGCAGGAAATATACAACTTTGCGCAAGTTGAAGAAGAGAGTCTCCCACAAGCTTGGGGGAGGCTCGTCCAGCTATTGAATGCTTTGCCTGATCACCCTCTTGAAGAGAATGAAATACTTGATATCTTCTATAATGGACTAACCGATGCTTCTAAGGACCACCTAGATAGTTGTGCTGGTTGTGTTTTTAGGGAACAAACCGTGGAACAAGCGGAGATCCTATTGAATAATATCTTGTGCAATGAGAATGCTTGGACTATTGCTGAACCACCTCCGAAGCCAACTCCTAAGAAAAGAGGTATTCTATTCCTCAGATATGCAAGAAGATATGCAAGAAGCTAAGAAATCTATGAAAGAGAAACGCATTAAATCTGAAGATGTCAAAAATCTACCACTTATCAAAGAGATCCATGGTCTTGATAACCCGATACAGGTAGTAGAGGTAAATTCTCTTCGTAGATTCTGTGAGAGTGATATTCCTTTTGATAAACCTGATAGCTTATGCCTGGTTGAATTTGATAACTTTTTTGCCAAACAACAAAGTTTCAATGATTATGTTAGCACACAATTGGAACAAAATGCTCGTATGCTTAGTCATTTAAGTGTTTGTGTGGACAGAAACATCAATGATCTTAAGCTTTTGAGTAAACATGCCTCTGTGGTTACCACTCAAGTAGAACAAGTACTTAAGGCTCAGAATGACTAGCTCAATTAGTTGAATGACAATTCTATCAGAGTAGTCACTAGAGGCGGTAGAATGACCCAGGAACCTTTGTATCCCGAAGATCATCCTAAGAGAATTGAACAAGATTCTCAAGGAGTTAGCACTTATGCACCTAGTCATCCTAGGAAGAAGAAGAAAGATGATAGGAACTTGCATGCTAGCAACCTTGTTGCTGTTACACGTGAGAATCCAAACGATGTCTCTGTTTCTGATGCCGAAACGCAATCTGGTGATGAACATGAGCCTAATGATAATATCGATAGTGATGTTCATGTTGATTCTCAACCTAGCAATGATAAGGATGTGGAGATTGAACCTAGTGTTGATCTTGATAACCCACAACCGAAGAATAAGAGATACGATAGGAACGATTTAATTGCTAGGAAGCATGGTAAGGAAAGGGAACCATGGGTTCAGAAACCCATGCCCTTTCCTCCCAAACCATCCAAGAAAAAAGATTATGAGAATTTTGAGTGACTTGTTGAAATGATTAGACCTCTCTTTCTGCAAATGTGTTTGACAGATATGCTCAAAATGTCTCCGTATGCTAAGTACATGAAGGATATTGTAACTAATAAGAACAGGACACCTGAGGTTGAGATTTCCACCATGCTCGCTAATTACACCTTCAAGGGTGGAACTCCTAAGAAACTAGGTGATCTCGGAGTGCCCACTATACCTTGCTCCATTAAAGGAAACTATGTTACAACTGCTTTATGCGACCTAGGAGCCGGTGTTAGAGTTATGCCTCTCTCTCTCTTTATCGTAGACTTGAACTGGATAATTTGACACCCACTGCAATCTCTCTCCAAATGGCCGACAAATCAACTACTTTCCCCTATCGGCATTTGTGAGGATGTTCCTGTTGTGGTTGCTAACGTTACTATCTTAACGGACTTTGTTATCCTGGATATTCCCGAGGATGATGCCATGGCGGTCATCCTTGGAAGACCCTTTTTAAACACTGCAGGGGCTGTTATTGATTGCAGCAAAGGCAATGTCACTTTCCATGTCAACGGTAATGAGCATACGGTGCACTTTCCGAAGAAACAATATCGAGTACATTGCATCAATGCTATTGAAAAAACTTCATCGATTCTTATTGGGAGCTTTGAATGCCCTATACCTACTGTTAAGATGAAGTATGATTTGCTTGTTGGGGATATGCACATCCCCATTGAGGTAACCTAGTGACTATTCGAAAATTCTCCGTTGTTTTTTCACGCGATTCGAAAAAGTTTGTCAAGGAAACTTGATCAACCTCATTGACGGATTTCTTTCGATGACCATGGGATGGAGGAATCGAGGAGTCACAACCCTCTATTCCAAGCTTTCACCTTCGGTTGCTTAGAAGAAAAATGATAGATTTAGCTTTAGTTATTCCTGTTTTCTGTTTTTGCGTCTCGTAGAGAAGTGTCCTGAAAAATAATAGTTCTCCGAATGCCCTGAAAATCAAGTATGTTTTTTTTTGGAATTTTTGAAAAATTCTGAGACGGAGAGCTAGCTAGGGGGATGCACCAGTGGGCCACAAGCCCTGGAGGCGCGGGCACCCCCCTGGCCGCGCCTACCAGGCTTGTGGAGCCCACGTGTCCCCCTCCACTTATTCCAGCTCCCATCTCCTTCTACCTCCAGAAAAAATCATTTCGCAGCTCAAACCCGTGTTCTTGCTCTTCTTGCTGCGATTTTCGATCTCCTTGTGCAAAGCCCCATTCACCAAACTGTTTTGGGGAAATTGCTCCTTGGTATGTGACTCCTCCATTGGTCCAATTAGTTTTTTCTCTAGCACCTTATTCGTTGCGCATTTTTGCTGCCTTGGTGACCCTGTTATTGAGCTTTGCATGCTAATTTTAGCTGGTCCCAAGTAGTTTTGATGCGTGATATGGCCTCTAGGCACTTGTAGGAGTAGTTGCTATGAGTTTCGTCGAGCCTTGTTCACTTTTCCTTTGAGTTACTGAAAATTTCATAAAAGGAAGATGTTCAGGAGAAACTATCATGGTGGTTCCTCAAGCAAGAGGGGTCCCCGTCTCGCGATTCGGGAACCCGATCCTTACCAACCGAGGAACCCACAGGTACAACCATGTGAATGGCCTTCTGATGAATTCATGTTTGATGCAGGTTTCAAAGATGAGTTTGATACACTTGTTCACAATGTTGGACTTGAAGAATTCATCTCCGATAAATGTGAACAATATACTACTCTCACTTGCTCTTTTGTTCGTAGATTCAAATTTTTAGCTGATCGTGACACATCCGTACTGTTTGATCTCTATGACAAATCATATACCATGGATTTAGAGGATTTCAATAGAATTTGCAAGATACCTGATTGGGGTAGTCTCAATGATCCTCCTAAGTCTTCGGTTATAGATTTTTTTCTCTAGTATAACTGTCGGAGAAACTAGAGATATTACGCAGGCTACCATGGGGAGCATTCATTTTCCTGCCTTGCATTACTTTGCCCTCTTCATAGGTAGATGCATTAAGGGCAAGATTGAGCATTGTCACCTCTGCGCACCTGACCTTAGTATTCTTAAGAGCGCAGTAACGGGTGATAGAAGTTTCAACATGGGAGCTATAATCACGAGGAGGCTAAATAATAATGCTAATGAAGGGGATTTCTTTGGTGGGATCTATGCCACTTGCATAGAAAATTTTCTTGGAGTACCCATCCGCGAAGAAGATCCCCCGCTCCATACAACTTTCCTTGATCGCGCCGCTATGACACGCTATCAGTTCCTTGAGAGGGATAATGAATCCCTCCTATACCGGTTAATATTTAACCGACAACGTGTTTTCCATATTACCTTTCCTGCTCTTGCCATCTTTGACTTTCAGGTAAAACAGAGATATTACATAACCAGAGGAGAGGCAGAGGAGTATGAGAGGGAGGCAAAGGGTGCTCGCCTCCGTGAGGCAGCTATTCAGGCGGTAGCTGCAGTGCTCCCGTACAACCCCCATTATGATTTTGGATATCGCCCGGACCATCCTTGGGAGTAGACCAACTTAGTCCAAAAGGCTAAGCTTGGGGGAGTACGTGTTTCTCACCGACTTTATATTCATGTTCACACTTTCACTTTGTTAGTCGGTGTTCACACTTTGCCATTGTATCATCCATGTTAGTTTATTTATTTTTCTCTTTTTCTTCTCGTGTGTTTGTCTAGTTTGAGAAAACCCAAAAAGATTTCTTGTTCTTCTTTTGCTTGTTGGGAGCTCTCCCGTGTAAATAGTTTTCTTTTTCTTTGGGTTAAGGTAGAAGACCATGGTTACAATGTTTAGTGGCTTTCGCATGCATATTTGTTTATCTGTCAAAGAGCCATATTACTTTGTCTTCTCCTTTGTGTTTGCTTGCCGATTCTAGCTTAGTCCAATGCACGAGCACTCTTATTATTGTTCACATCATTCGGTCGTGCAAGTGAAAGGCGATAATGACGATATACGATGAAGTGACTGAGCCTGGAAAAGCTGGTATGAACTCGATCTATTTTGTTTTTGTAAATATGACTAGCTCATCGTTCCAGATTCAACTTTGTTGTGAGAGAAACATGTTTGCAATGACAACTTAGAGATCATAGTTTTTGATGCCATGCTTAATTAGCTAGGAGCTTATAATGGTTTGTCTTGGATGCAAAAATAAATCTTGAGATGCTTATGATGTAGTATGATAGGATGGTATCCTCCTTTGAATGATTCAAGTGGCTTGACTTGGCGCATGTTTACGCATGTAGTTGAAACAAAATCAACATAGCCTCTATGATATTCATGTTCATGGTGATTTATGTCCTACTCATGCTTGCACTCAATGTTGGTTAATCTCAATGCATATTGTTGACTGTTGTCGCTCTCTAGTTGGTCGCTTCCCAGTCTTTTGCTAGCCTTCACTTGTACTAAGCAGGAATACTACTTGTGCATCCACTTCCATAAACACAAAGTTGTTCCATATGAGTCCACCATACCTACCTATATGCGGTATCTACCTGCCGTTCCAAGTAAATTTGCATGTGCCACTCTCTAAACCTTCAAGAAATAATTTGTTTTGCATGCCCAAACCGCTCATGTGGTGACAAGGGGCAATCAGTATCTTCCATGCTAGGCATGTTATCCGCGATATGTGTTTATTCACTATCATTCACGAGAAAGGGGCCGGTAATTGGAATGCCCAGTTCCATGCTCAAATCGAAAACATAATTGCAAACAAAACTCCCCCTGGATTGTTGTTGGTATGGACGGCACCCGATTATTCGGCTAGTCGTGGAGTGTGATTGATCGGTTGTGGGGGACTCAAAACTTTACTTTTCTGTTTGTGAACCGCCTATAGCATGTGTAGCATGGAAGATGGTGAAAACTCTTGGTCATTGCGTTGACAATGAAAGCATGCCACCCAAAATTATTTATCTCTGTTTTAAAAGCTTGAGCTCTAGCACCTCTGCAAATCAATGCTTCCCTCTGCGAAGGTCCTGTCTATTTATGTTTCTGTTGAGTCATCCTCTTCTTATAAAAGCACAAATTAGAGAGCACCTCCGTCATTCTTATGCTTTGCATTTAATTCTTATTGAGAATGACTGTGACTGGATCTTCTTTGCCATGAATTACAATGTTCAGTCAGCCCTTGGTCTTTGAAGGTGCTCTGCATTTATGTTTTGCGATCTCAGAAAAAGCTAGCGAGATACCATCTGTTCATACTGCTTCATGATTGTTTTGATTGAAGTGTTGACGTTTGAAACTTATTATTATTGCTCGCTAGTTGATTATGCCATTGATATGAGTTACTCTTGATACCTAAATGTCATTGCTTATGTGGTTAGCTTATGATCTTGCTGAAAATCTGAATATGAGTTAGACATAATTGCAACAACAAGATCAAACAGAGTTCGTAAAAGTTTTTCTTTTGTCTCTTTTAGTTTGTCAACTGAATTTCTTGAGGACAAGCAATGCTTTAAGCTTGGGGGAGTTGATACGTCTCCGTCGTATCTACTTTTCTAAACTCTTTTGCCCTTGTTTTGGACTCTAATTTGCATGATTTGAATAGAACTAACCTGGACTAACGCTGTTTTCAACAGAATTGCCATGGTGTTGTTTTTGCGCAGAAATAAAAGTTCTCAGAATGACCTGGAAATTTACGAGGATTTTTTGTGGAATATATCAAAAATACCGGCGCAAGAATCAACCGGAGGAGTGGAGGGAGGAGCCCACAAGCCCAGCAGGCGCGGGCCCCCTGGCCGCGCCTAGCATGCTTGTGGGGCCCTCAGAGCTCCGCCGCCTCCAACTCCAGCTCTATTTAGTCCCTTCCGTCCGGAAAAAAATCAAGGAGAAGAGTTCATGGCGTTTTACGATACGGAGGCGCCGCCACCACCCGTTCTTCCTCTGGAGGGCAGATCTAGAGTCCGTTCTTGGCTCCGAAGAGGGGAGATCGTTACCATCGTCATCACCAACCTTCCTTCATCGGCAATTCCATGATGCTCTTCACCGTTCGTGAGTAATCTCATCGTAGGCTTGCTGGACGGTGATGGGTTGGATGAGATCTATCATGTAATCGAGTTAGTTTTGATGGGGATTGATCCCTAGTATCCACTATGTTCTGAGATGGATGTTGCTACTACTTTTCCATGCTTAATGCTTGTCACTAGGACCCGAGTGCCATGATTTCAGATCTGAACCTATTATGTTCTCGTCAATATATGTGTGTTCTTGATCCTATCTTGCAAGTTGTAGTCACCTACTATGTGTTATGACCCGAGAACCCCGGAGTGACAATAGCCGGAACCACTCCCGGAGATGACCATAGTATGAGGACTTCATGTATTCACTAAGTGCTAATGCTTTGTTCCGGTTCTCTATTAAAAGGAGAACCTTAATATCCCGTAGTTTCCATTAGGACCCCGCTGCCACGGGAGGGATGGACAATAGATGTCATGCAAGTTCTTTTCCCTAAGCACGTATGACTACATACGGAATACATGCCTACATTACATTGACGAACTTGAGCTAGTTACATATCTCTCCGTGTTATAACTGTTGCATGATGAATATTATCCGGCATAATTATCCATCACTCATCCAATGACTACGAGTTTTTCCTACTGGTCCTTGCTACGTTACTTTGTCGCTACTGCTGTCACTGCTGCTACCGTTACTTTGCTGCTACTGTTATCACTGCTGCTATTGTTACTATGTCACTACTGCTGTCACTGCTGCTACTATTACCGTTGCTACTGTTGCTATCACACTACTTTGCTACTGATACTTTGCTGCAGATACTAAGTCTTTCAGGTGTGGTTGAATTGACAACTCAACTGCTAATACTCGAGAATATTCTTTGGCTGCCCCTTGTGTCGAATCAACAAATTTGGGTTGAATACTCTACCCTCGAAAACTGTTGCGATCCCCTATACTTGTGGGTTATCACGTGTCCGTTCCCGGTGGACCTCCGAAACCCTTCCGGTGGTCCCGGTACATTACCAGCGTCACCCGAAACACTTTCGGTGACCAAATCCTCGCATCCTATATATAAATATTTACCTCCGGACTATTCCGGAACTCCTCGTGATGTCCGGGATCTCATTCGGGACTCTCATCAACCTTCGGTAACCACATACACTATTCCCCTTAACCCTAGCGTCATCGAACCGTAAGTGTGTAGACTCTACGGGCTCGGGAAGCATGCATACATGACCACGACACCTCTCCGGCCAATAACCAACAGCGGGGTCTGGATATCCATGTTGGCTCCCACATGTTCCACCATGATCTCAACGGATGAACCACGATGTCGGGGATTCGATCAATCCTGTATGCAATTCCCTTTGTCTACCGGTATGATACTTGCCTGAGATTCGATCATTGATATCCCTATACCTTGTTCAATCTCATTACCGGAAAGTCTCTTTACTCATTCCGTAACACGTCATCCCATGGCTAACTCCTTAGTCACACTGAGGTCAATATGATGATGGATTACCGAGTGGGTCCAGAGATACCTCTCTGTCACACGGAGTGACAAATCCCACTCTCGATTCGTACAACCCAATAGTCACTTTCGAAGATACCTGTAGTGCACCTTAATAATCACCCAGTTATGTTGTGACATTTGATACACCCAAAGCACTCCTTCGGTATCCGGGAGTTGCACAATCTCATGGTCTAAGGAAATGATACTTGACATTAGAAAAGCTTTAGCAGACGAACAACATGATCTAGTTCTATGCTTAGGATTGGGTGTTATCCATCACATCATTCCCCAATGATAAGATCCTGTTATGAATGACATCCAATGTCCATTATCAGGAAACCATGATCATCTATTGATCAACGAGCTATCCAACTAGAGGCTCACTAGGGACACATTGTGATCTATATATTCACACATGTATTACGGTTTCCGGTTAATACAATTATAACATGAATAATAGACAATTATCATAAACTAGGAAATATAATAATAACCATTTTATTATTGCCTCTAGGGCATATTTGCAATAGTCTCCCACTTGCACTAGAGTCAATAAACTAGTTACATTGTGATGAATCGAACACCCATAGAGTTCTGGTGTTGATCATGTTTTGCTTGTGGAAGAGGTTTAGTCAACGGATCTACGACATTCAGATCCGTATGTAATTTACAAATATCTATATCTCCATCCTGGATGTATCCACGAATGAACTTGAAGCGGTGCTTGATGTGCTTGGTCTTCTTGTAAAACCTAGGCTCCTTTGCTATAGCTATAGCTCCAGTGTTGTCACAGAACAGAGTCATCGGGCCCGACGCACTTGGAATCACTCCTAAGTCGGTGATGAACTCCTTCATCCAGACTCCTTCCTGTGCTGCTTCTGAAGTAGCTATCTACTCAGGTTGACATGTAGATGCCGCCACGACGCTTTGCTTGCAACTGCACCAGCTAACTGTCCCATTATTCAAAATATACATGTATCCGATTTGTGACTTGGAGTCATCCGGATCTGGGTCGAAGCTAGCATCGACGTAACCCTTTACGACGAGCCCTTCGACACCTCCATAAACGAGAAACATATCTTTAGTCCTTTTCAGGTACTTAAGGATGTTCTTGACCGCTGTCTAGTGATCCACTCCTAGATCACTCTGGTACCTCCCTATCAAACTTATGGCAACGTTCACATCAGGTCAGGTACACAGCATGACATACATAATAGAGCCTATGGCTGAAGCATAGGGGACGGTACTCATCTTTTCTCTATCTTCTGTCGTGGTCGGGCGTTGAGTCGTACTCAGCCTCACACCTTGTAATACATGCAAGAACCCCTTCTTAGCCTTATCCATATTGAACGTCTTCAATATCTTGTCAAGGTATGTGCTTTGTGAAAGACCTATGAGGCGTGTCGACCTATCTCTATAGATCTTGATGCCTAATATGTAAGTAGCTTCTCCAAGATCCTTCATTGAAAAACTCTTATTCAAATAGGCCTGGATGCTTTCCAATAGATCTATATCATTTCCCATCAACAATATGTCATCCACATATAATATGAGAAATGCTACAGAGCTCCCACTCACTTTCTTGCAAATACACGCTTCTCCATAAGTCTGTACAAACCCAAACGCTTTGATCACCTCATCAAAGTGAATGTTCCAACTCTGAGATGCTTGCACCAACCCATAGATGGAGCGCTGCAACTTGCATACCTTGTTAGCATTGCTAGGATCAACTGTAGCGACCCGACTCAAAACGAGTCAAGCCTCTGTGTATCTGTGCCATCCCTGGATCAGTATGCTGGCACACACAGTACATCAATGTATATATCAAAGTGCAATCACATGTAAAATAGCGTAAAACTGATATGTACCTTAATTATCTCAGCGGAAGCGGTCAAGGGAGTGGAGTCCCACTAAACACCAACGGCAAGTTGAGTGTAGACCGTAACCCTGAATCATACTCTTACTCGTCGAAGAACAATATCTGCAACATAAGACGTTGCAGCCATGTAGGTCAGCATATTGAATATGCCTGCAAGTCACATAAGAGAGGGGTAAAATAATAATCAACTATCTCTACATGCATATTTGGTCGGTGGAGCTAAGTTTTGCATAAAGCCAGTTTTATCCAACAACAAGAGGGGCTAAAAGCAAAATATTACTACAAAAGTTGGTTGTTAACGAGATGGTTCCGCCAACCAGTTCTCGTACCCGAGTTGTCAATAATTACACTCATCAAATATATATAATGGTGTTGAGAAATCCAGATAACTTCAGTTCCTTTGGCTCAAGTTGTCCATGACCGTGGACACGGCTAATCGATTAGGTTCGAGTACTCTGCAGAGTTTTGCACACGTTCCCCACAAGATTTGATGGCCTCCGGGTTTGTCCTCGCACTTCAGGGTGTTTGAAGACCGGATGATCAAAACATGGTCTTTCAATGGGTCCCTCTGAATCCCTGTCGGTGCCCATCCATTCCTACCGTTCGTCTACATCTGCTAGCACCGCTTGTCCAGAGTCGCCGCATTGTCCAACCAAGCCAGAGCCCATAATGACTTGTGGTTGTGCAGGTAAGCCTTGGGTCTTGAAAATATCCATCCGTCTCTTTGAGCCTGGGTGAAGCTTTCCGCAGGATGACATGGCCTCTCCAGCATCCCGAGCATCCACTGGGTTTTCCACGGAGCCGGTCAACCGTCCTTCACCCAGTGTTGCATTGCGTCCGAGGTCTCGAAAATCTTGTCTTAGTCCGGTCTTGATTATTATATCAATCTCGCATCACTCATGGTATACACTCAACCGATAACCCGTCTACTTAAGCATAGCAAATATAACATTGTCGTCCCGGGGCAAAGTGTCGGGGTTGTTGTGTTCCTACCACATGATACTACAACTATACTAAAGTTTCCAAGTACCTAGGCAGCATGCAATTGGGTATAGGATGGTAGAACTACGATGCATAAAACATAGGTGAAAGTATGATCAAAGTGACTTGCCTGTGATGTTGACGAAGAAGAATTTCTCGAGAAAATAACTTGATAGACTACTCGTCACTCTCCGATGAAATCTATATAGCAAACGTAGCATTCACATAAGCACTCATACTAGCAATCATTCTAACAATCAAAACAAAAGTGCGAGTGCGAATAAGAACCGAAAGAAACTTCAAATAGAACTAAAGAATATTCTACTACGTCAACCACTAAATAGTTTTTGTCTAACAAAAAATATTAACAAGGAACTAAGATATAAGTTTAACTAAGTTAAAATAAAGTCTTTTTCACAAAATTTTTGAAAGCATTCCCAAACGGGATTTGAAACAACGGTGAAAACAATTGCACGTTACTACGGAGCTAGAATTGTTTTCATAAAAAAAAATAAAAAAAAAATAAGAACTTGTTGCAAAAATACTGTTAACTAACATAACCAAAACAATAATAATGTTTCTGAAATAATAAAGAAAGTATTTTAAAACAAAAGTAGAAAATGAATTAGCCGAAAACCGAAAAGCGGTGAAACAGAAACTGCTTCACATGCAATAATGAGTTAAAATACTCAAACAACATTGAAATTTTTACCACTTATAAATAGGATCACTAGTGATCAGGACCAAAAGGAATCAAATTAAAAGCTATTTTTAAACTCCTGGAATAGGCAGAACAAGGTTTAAACTAAATCTGATCTAACTTATATTTGAAAATTTCAAACATAGACAAATTATATATTTTTAAAAACTCCAGGAATTTTTTGAGCTACTGGAAAAATAATCACTATCATTGGACTTCGGGATCAAAAGTTGTGGCCAAAACAAGATTGAAACTTGTTGTTTTTGTAGTCAAAACAGAAAAAAAAACTGCCGCTACTAGTACTAACACGTGGCAAGCTGCGGAGGGGTGTTTGTTTCTCGGTTTGGAGCAAACGGCCTATCTCTGACAAAGGTGCTGGTTAATTCCTAAGTGAAAATAAACCCACTGGTTTTCTGGGATAAACCGAAGCGGTATTCTCTGTCCTAATCTAAGCCTTACTTATTAGATCCAACGGTTGTAAACAATCTGAACATGCAATACAGAGAGATGGAGGGGGAGATCACCGTGGCTGGGTGCTGGGCAGTGCTCCGGTGAGGCACGTCGCAGGCAAAGGGGGAATGGGGGCTCCGGGGCGGTGAGGAAAATGGGGAGGCGGCGGCGGGGTCCTTCTCCTCCGCGGGGAGGCGTCGGGCGGCTCGGGTGCTGCTCCTGGTCGTGGGCAGTAGGAGCTGCTGCTTGCGGCGGTGGGCAGGGCTAGGGCGGCGGTGAGGGGAGAGGGGAGGCGGCGGCGGGGAGTTAGGGTTGGGAACGGGGTCGCGGTGGTGGGGAGGTTTATATAGGCCACGGGGAAGGCGAGCTAAGAAAGGGAGAAGAGAGCTTTGGGGAGAGTATCCCGTGGGAGAAGGGGTCGGTCTCGGCATTGGGGCAGAGAAGGAACGAGGAGGGAGGCGGCGAAGGAAGGTGACGGGGGTGGCTTGGGCAGAGAGGAGGGAGGGAGAGTCAAGGGAGGAGAGGGAGTACTGGAGCCATAGGGAAGAACTCTCGGTTCCCTGGGGAGGTTTCGGTCCAGAGAAAAAGAAGGAAGGAGAGAGGAGAGAGGAGAAGGAAAGTGACAGGGAGAGAGGGGCTCGGGTGGGACTTAAGGTAAGAGAGGGAGAGGGGAGGCGGTGGAGGAAAAAAAAGGCACGGGAGAGGCGATGGCTGGATTCAAGGGATTTGATCCCAGGAAATAAAAAGAGGCTCGGGCCAGGTTAAAGAAAAAAGATTTTTTTCCTTTTTAAACCTTTCCAAACAGAAAAAATATAAAAGTCAAATAAATAAAATAAATCGATATATTTATATATGGTAGTATATACCAAAAAAAATCAGAAAATAAATCTCTACCCAAATAACATTTTTCTAAAGCCAAAATAAAAACTTTAGAAAAATTATTTTTTTCTAAAATCCCTAAAAGTATTATTTCTTTTTATAAATAATTTTCAAATGATCCTCTAAGTTTGAGGTTGCAATTAACATTCAAAATGCCCGAGTATTTGAGGGTCATGTTCCTCCACTCTTTTCTGTTTGACAGAATGCATTTCCCGGCATTTTGTTGCACGAAGAAAAACGAATGGAAATGCAAGGAAATTCGAGTGCAAACATCTCCGTTCAAATTCTTTATAGTTGAAGAAGTCATGTCATCTTCTCTCTTGGCTTTTAAAAGCTTGAATTTGAATTCACCGGAGAAGCGGAAAGTCATTTTATTCCCTCTCATTCAAAAGTTTCGAAAAGTTTCGAATTTCACACAAGTTTCAATCACTCAGCTAACAAACAAACAATCATTCTAATAATTATTTTAACATTCCAAAATTTGGGATGTTACATCAACAAAACCTTCCAGCTGTATCATATACAATTCTTCCTTATGAAAGCCGTTCAGGAATGTCGTTTTGACGTCCATTTGCCAGATTTCATAATCATGAAATGCGGCAACTGCTAACATGATTCGGACCGACTTCAGCATCGCTACGGGTGAGAAGGTCTCACTGTAGTCAATCCCTTAAACTTGTCGATAACCCTTAGCGACAAGTCGAGCCTTATAGATGGTCACATTACCATCTGTGTCAGTCTTCTTCTAAAAGATCCATTTATTTTCTATGGCTCGCCGATCATCGGGCAAGTCCACCAAAGTCCATACTTTGTTCTCATACATGGATCCTATCTCGGATTTCATGGTCTCAAGCCATTTGTTGGAATCCGGGCCCGTCATCTCTTCTTCATAGTTTGAAGGTTCACTATTGTCCAACAATATGATTTCCATGACAGGGCTACCATACCACTCTGGTGTGGAACGTACCCTTGTCGACCTTCGAGGTTCAATAACAACTTGATCTGAAGTTTCATGATCATCATCATTAACTTCTTCTCTAGCTGGTGCAGGGGCGTAAGAAACATTTTCTTGCGCTGCACTACTCTCCGGTTCAAGAGGAGGTACAATTACCTCATCAAGTTCTATTTTCCTCACTCTTACTTCTTTCGAGAGAAACTCTTTCTCTAGAAAGGATCCGTTCTTGGCTACAAAGATTTTGCCCTCGGATCTAAGATAGAAGGTATACCCAATAGTTTCCTTAGGGTATCCTATGAAGACGCGTTTTTCCGCTTTGGGTTCGAGCTTCTCTGGTTGAAGTTACTTCACATAAGCATCGCAGCCCCAAACTTTCAGAAACGACAGCTTAGGTTTCTTGCCAAACCATAATTCATACGGTGTCGTCTCAACAGATTTAGACGGTGCCCTATTTAAAGTGAGTGCGACAGTTTCCAATGCATATCCCCAAAATGATAGCGGTAAATCGGTAAGAGACATCATAGATCGCACCATATCCAATAAAGTGTGATTACAATGTTCAGACACACCATTACACTGCGGTGTGCCAGGCAGCGTGAGTTGTGAAACAATTCCACATTTCCTTAGGTGCGTGCCAAACTCGTGACTCAAATATTCTCCTCCATGATCAGATTGTAGAAACTTTATTTTCTTGTCATGTTGATTCTCCACAAAACTCTAAAATTCCTTGAACCTTTCAAAGGTTTCAGACTTGTGCTTCATTAAGTAGACTTACTCATATCTACTTAAATCATCAGTGAGGGTGAGAACATAACGATAGCCACCGCGAGCCTCAACACTCATTGGACCGCATACATGGGTATGTATTATTTCCAATAAGTTGGTTGCTCGCTCCAGTGTTCCGGAGAATGGAGTCTTGGTCATCTTGCCCATGAGGCACGGTTCAAATGTGTTAATTGATTCAAAATCAAGTGACTCCAAAAGTCCATCCATATGGAGTTTCTTCATGCGGTTGATGCCGATATGACCAAGGCGGCAGTGCCACAAGTATGTGGGACTATCATTATCAAAATTACAACTTTTGGTACTCACACTATTAATATGTGTAACATCACGTTCGAGATTCATCAGGAATAAACCATTGACCAGCGGTGCATGACCATAAAACATACCACTCATATAAATAGAACAACCATTATTCTCAGATTTAAATGAGTAGCCGTCTTGCATCAAGCGAGATCCCAATACAATGTTCATGCTCAAAGCTGGTACAAAATGACAATTATCAAGGTTTAAAACTAATCCCACAGGTAGATGTAGAGGTAGCGTGCCGACGGCGATCACATCGACCTTGGAACCATTCCCGACGCGCATTGTCACCTCGTCCTTTGCCAGCCCACGCTTGTTCTGCAGTTCCTGTTTTGAGTTGCAAATGTGAGCAACAACACCGCTATCAAATACCCAGGAGCTACTACGAGCATTGGTAAGGTACACATCAATAGCAAGTATATCACATATACCTTTGACGTTGCCGGCCTTTTTGTCCGCTAAGTACTTAGGGCAATTCCGCGTCCACTGACCGGTTCCCTTGCGGTAATAGCACTCAGTCTCAGGCTTGGGTCCTTTCTTTTGCTTCTTCCCGAAAACTGGTTTACCGGGTGCGGCAACTACTTTGCCGTCTTTCTTGAAGTTCTTCTTACCCTTTCCCTTCTTGAAACTGGTGGTCTTATTGACCATCAACACTTGATGTTCTTTCTTGATTTCTACCTCCGCAAATTTTAGCATTGAATACAACTCGGGAATAGTCTTTTCCATCCCTTGCATGTTGTAATTCATCAGAAAGCATTTATACCTAGGTGGAAGCGACTGGAGGATTCTATCAATGACCGCATCATCCGGAAATTCAACTTCCAGCTGAGTCAAGCGGTTGTGCAACCCAGACATTCTGAGTATGTGCTCACTGACAGAACTATTCTCCTCCATCTTACAGCTAAAGAACTTGTTGGAGACTTCATATCTCTCGATCTGGGCATGCTCTTGAAAAACAAGTTTCAGATCCTCGAACATCTCATATGCTCCGTGTTGCTCAAAAGACCTTTGGAGCCCCGGTTCTAAACTATAAAGCATGCCGCACTGAACCAGAGATTAGTCATCACTCCGCGACTGCCAAGCATTCCTAACGTCCTGGGTTGCCACGGGAACGGTAGGATCACCTAACGGTGCATTAAGGACATATGCCCTCTTGAAAGCAGTGAGGATGAGCTTTAAGTTACGAGCCCAATCCGCATAGTTGCTCCCATCATCTTTTAGCTTGGTTTTTTCTAGGAACGCGTTGAAGTTGAATGAGACATTTGCGTTGGCCATTGGATCTACAATATTTGTAAAGACAATTTTAGACAAAGTTCATGATAATTAAGTTCATCTAATAAAATTACTAATGAACTCCCACTTAGATCGACATCCAAGTGTTACATGATCCATGTCGACTAGCCCGTGCCCGATCATCACATGAGATGGATCAGTCATCGATGGTGAGCATCTTCATGCTGATCGTATCAACCATATGACTCATGTTAGACCTTTCGGTCTCCTGTAATCGATGGCATGTCTGTACATGCTAGTCTTGTCGAGTCAACCTAAGTGTTTTGTGTGTGTAAACTGGCTTACACCCGTTGTATGCGAATGTTAACATCTATCACACCCAATCAACACGTGGTGCTTCGAGACAACGATCCTTCACAATGGTGCACAGTTAGGGGAATACATATCTGGAAATTTTAATGAGGGATCATCTTATCTTTGCTACCGTCTTTCTAAGCAATAAGATGAAAAACATGATAAACATCACATGCAATCATATAGTGACATGATATGGCCAATATCATCTTGCTCCTTTGATCTCCATCTTCGGGGCACGATGATCATCATTGTCACCGGCATGACACCATGATATCCATCATTGTGTCTCCGTGAAGTCGCCACGCCAACTATTACTTCTACTACTATAGCTAACCTTTAGCAATAAAGTAAAGTAATCACATGGCGTTGCATCTCATACAATAAATTAATACAACTCCTATGGCTCGTGCTAGTTGTCATACTCATCGGCATGCAAGTCATGAATCCTATTACAAGAACATGATCAATCTCATACATCACATATGTAACATCAGATCCTTTTGGTCATATGACATCACATAGCATACCCTGGAAAAACAAGTTAGACGTCCTATAATTGTTGTTGCAAGTTTTATGTTTCTCATTAGGGTTTCTAGCAAGAACGCTTCTTACCTACATGACAGCCACAACATTGATATGCCAATGTTGTTTACCCTTCATAAGGACCCTCTTCATTGAATCCAATCCGACAAAAGTGGGAGAGACACACACCCGCTAGCCACCTTATGCAACAAGTGCATGTCGGTCGGTGGACCAGTCTCATGTAAGAGTACGTGTAAAGTCGGTATGGGATGCTTCATCCCACGATGCCGCCGAATCAAGATAAGACTAGTAACGTCAAACAATTGACAAAATCATCGTCCAAAACTTTTGTGTTCTACTCGTGTATAGAATCTACGCATAGAACCTGGCTCTGATACCAGTGTTGGGGAACATAGTAATTTCCAAAAATTTCCTACGCCATACCAAGGATCTATCTAGGAGAAACCAGCAATGAGAAAATGGGTAGATCATCTTCATACCTTTGAAGATCAAGCGGAAGTATTGCTAGAATGCGGTTGATGGAGTCCTACTCATAGCGATTCATATCGCGGTGGATTCTGATCTATGCGCCGAACAACAGCGCCTCCGCATACAACACACGTGTAGCCTGGTGAAGTCTCCAACACCTTGATCCAGTAAGGAGGGAGGAGAGATTGAGGGAGAGCTCGGGCAGCATGATGGAGGAGAGGGTGGAGGGTGCCCACCCTTAGGGTTTCCCACCCTAAGGGGTGCGGCAACCCTAGATGGCCCTTGGGGTGGCGGCCAAGGTGGAGGCGCCCTAGGGTGCGCCTTGAGTCCCAAGGTGGCCATTCCATGCCTAGGGTTTTGCCTCCTCCACCACTTGCTGCGCCTTGGGTCCTTAGTGGTGGCACACCAGCCCACCTAGGGGATGATTCCCATCCACTTTTGGCCAAGTAGCACTTTGGGGCTGGTGGCCCTTCCTGGTGGACCCCCGGAACCCTTCCGGTACACTACCGGTGTCGCCCGAAACACTTCCCGTGACCAAATGCCCACTTTCTATATATAAATATTTACCTCCGGACTATTCTGGAACTCCTTGTGACATACGGGATCTCTTCCGGGACTCCGAATAACCTTCGGTAACCACGACAAATATTCGCCTATAACCCTAGCGTCATGGAACCTTAAGTGTGTAGACCCTATGGGTTCGGGAAGCATGCAAACATGATCGAGACACCTCTTTGACCAATAACCAACAACGGGGTCTGGATATCCATGTTGGCTCCCACATGTTCCATGATGATCTCATCGGATGAACCACGATGTCGGGGATTTGATCAATCATGTATGCAATTCCTTTTGTCTACCGGTATGATCCTTGCCCAAGATTCGATCGTCGGTATCCCTATACCTTGTTCAATCTCATTACCGGCAAGTCTCTTTACTCGTTCCGCAACACATCATCCCGTGTCTAACTCCTTAGTCACACTGAGCTCAATATGATGATGGATTACCGAGTGGGCCTAGAGATACCTCTGCGTCATACAGAGTGACAAATCCCAGTCTCGATTCGTACAACCCAACAGGCACTTTTGAAGATACCTTTAGTGCACCTTTATAATCACCCAGTTATGTTGTGATGTTTGATACACCCAAAGCACTCCTACAGTATCCGGGAGTTGCACAATCTCGTGGTCTAAGGAAACGATACTTGACATTAGAAAAGCTTTAGCACACGAACAACACGATCTAATGCTATGGTTAGGATTGGGTCTTGTCCATCACATCATTCCGCAATGATGTGATCCCGTTATCAATGCCATACAATGTCCATGATCAGGAAACCATGATCATCTATTGATCAACAAGCTAGCCAACTAGAGGCTCACTCGGGATACATTGTGATCTATATATTCACACATGTATTACGGTTTCCGGTTAATACAATTATAGCATGAATAATAGACAATTATCATAAACTAGGAAATATAATAATAACCATTTAATATTACCTCTAGGGCATATTTCCAACAGTCTGAGCAACCCATGTTATAGCAACAGTCCAAAGCTCATCATACAGTAATAAATGACTACGATACTCTCATAGGTAAAGGAATATAAAACAATGTTAATACTCCATGTTATAACAATTGATTTGAGACGATATTATCTCAAAGTATAACAAACAAGTTTTTGGGTCGATTCAATATGATCGTTCTTCTAACATCAGATTCTCAATGTTGTTTCAGATTTTAGGACTATCGTTCTTAACAATATCCCGTGATCTGGAAAACACGATCACCAATAATACTTGGGCGAGTCTTAGAGTCAAGACTAGGAACCTTATTTTGTCCATTTATTTTTTCCACACGTGCATATGAGTTTTCCAATGGATCGCAAATTCCAAGATCATGGAAGTTATAGCATAAAATATAAAGTCTTAATTATGAATATGGAAATATAATAATACAATATTATTGTCTCTAGAGTTTATTTCCAAAAGTATCCTTCTTGTACTAGAGCCAATACTCTAGTTAGCACATTTTACTTTTACACCAATGGCAATCCGGTGTGGGTCCATGCTTTGATTGTGTTATGGACTTCGTCCTATCGAATCTGACAGCTTCATATCCATTTGTATCATTTGCATTTCAATGCATTTTCATGCTTACATAATTTTATGAAACTGGCCTCCTAGATATTGAATCACTGGCGAAACCTTTGAGTCCTTAGACTTAGCTATGGAACTACTATTAAGTATAGTGTTCCATTGTCACAATCATGTGCAAACTATACCAAGTTCATAAATGAACTTTTGATTCATCATCCTCCATTGTTGTTTCTAAAGCAACAGTATACTCGGTCTTCTGTTACAAAATTCACCAGAATAATTTTCTTGGACCAATTCCAACTACATAAATCATTTAATTTAAATTGAAAATAGCTTTGAGCATTGATGAAGATTTTTTCGATGTACTACTTACGACGATCGTGTACTTATGTAATTATTTACAACAATCTCTTCATTTTTTCGTCTGCGAGAATCATGTCGTCAATACTTAACGATATTCTTACTATTGTCCTATAATCAACACTTTGATCATTCTGGTAACTTTACTCACAACTTACTTAGGGTAATGGACATACCTGGTTACTTACATACCATGAAATATAATTAACACAAGTGTGATTTAAACATGTATTTCACTCATTAGTATTCCAGGATACGGATTCTTGCTTAAAACTCCTTCCATGTGACTTCGACAAGAAACTCTTCTTGGCATTCTTCATACTAAATAGTTTCAATAAAGTCTTAATTCATGTCAAGAAATTTATATAATTTCCAATTTCCAATTTTTCATGCACAAACCGTGTTTAGAAATACTATGACGCTCCCACTTACTTTCTTGTAAATACAAGTATCTTTTCTTTCCTTGTAAATATTCCAACTCCGCTATGCTTGCTTCAATCCATTATAGAATCTCCTGAAATTTGCATAGTTATTAGCATCTCGTGGATTGAAAAAATTACTTTGGATCGTATTATATATTATATACAATCGCCATTCTATTTCCATCTCACGGGAATCCTTTTGATATGCATCTATTATATCTTATAATTGAAATATGTAGTAATTGCTAGTTTAATACGAACTGACTTTAAGTATTGCTATGACGAGGTAATCTCATTATAGTCAATTTCTTCATCTTGTCATAAACTATTTGTAACAAGTCAAGCTTTATATTTTTTATCCTTCTGAGTGTGTAGATAGAATACTTTATGTTAGACTCTAAGTCTTTCAGGGGGTTTATCAAGATCTAAACTTGATTCAGGTATATGGATACTATCACAGATTTCTTAGGCATATAGCCATTTGCAGAGTTAGGGCCCATCAACGCTTCTCTATGTATCACAGGTTCATTTTCAATTTCAACAACAGTTCTACGCACCACAAAGGTTTGCCCAAATATTTGTTAAAATATAGAGTTCAACCGCTAGTTCGATTTAAGTCTTTGTATCTCATGTAAAGGCTTTCGTATCAGTCATTGTAGGAAATTCTAGGGCCGCTTCTTGTGTTTCTTTTATTTGATATGATTATGAAGATTTTGTAATCTAGTCGAGTTGCAATGTCCTCCCACTCACTCTTTTGGAGAAACCATTTTCTTCAAAAAATCGCACTTTGTGGCAAATCACTTTTCCTTGGCGTGTGATACGTCTCCATCGTATCTATATTTTTTTATTGTTTCATGCCAATGTTCTACAACTTTCATACACTTTTCGCAAGTTTTTATATTATTTTTCGGACTAACTTACTTATCAAGTGCCCAATGCGAGTTCCTATTTTTTGTGTTTTTTTATTTTGCATAAATATCATATCAAATGGATCCCACATGTGATAAAAATTTATGAAGATTTTTTTGGGATATATGTGAATTTTGGGAAGAAGAATCAACGCTACACGATGCATGAGGCGCCCACAAGGCAATAGGGTGCGACCAGGGGGTGGTCATGCCCTGATGCCTGTGGCAACCCCTTAAGTCGGTTTGAGATCTACTTTGGCCACAATAAAGATTTTTTCGCGATAAAAATACCCTCAAAATATAAGCCCGATTGGAGTTATGGATCTTCGGATATCTTAGAAATGGTGAAGGGCCATAAAACAGGAGCGGAAATAGAACAGAAACAGAGAGATAGATCCAATCTCGGAGAGGCTCCTGCCCTCCAGGAGCCATGGAGGCCATGGACTAGAGGGGAAACCCACCTCCCACCTAGGGAGGAGGCCTAGGAAGAAGAAGAAGAAGGAGGGGGATCTCTCACCCTCTCTCTCGGTATAACCGAAGCGTCGCCGGGGCAACCCTTGTGACGACGATCTACACCAACAATTCACCGCCGTCACCATCAACTCTCTCTCCCTCTTTGCAGCGGTGTAAAACCTCTTCTCCCCACTGTAAACATGGGGTTAATGATATATATTATTATCTAATGATGTGTGTCTATCCTATGATATTTGAGTAGATCTCTTTTATCCTACGGGTTAATTGTCGTATGATGTTATTGATATGAGTTGTATGTTGATATGGTGTTGTCCTAAGGTGATTTCCGTGAGGTGCACATGTGAAGGATTCACGATGGAGGGTTTTCAATATGGTCATGATTTGCTTATAGTGGGTGGCTAGAGTGACAGAAGCTTACACCTGATTAAGGGAGTTGTTTGATTATGGGAGTAAAGAGAACTTGATGTTTAATGCTATTGTTGTGTTTTACCTTAATGATCTTTAATATTTGCGAATGCTTTCAAGCGTTTCAATCGTAAGTGCATATGATCCAAGTACATAAAGTGTGTTAGCGTATGCCTCTCCCTCATTGCATATGATAAGTATCTATCGTGTTATATTCAATTGCCTATAAACAATCTTTCTCTTGCGTTAGACAAAAAAAGCTTTCTACTAAACAACTAACTAAATTAATATTAATTAAAACAAAACCTAACTTTTGTTTCCATGTTCTTTATTACCTAGCAAAACTATCTATTACACCTACTAAGTACTTCTAGTTTCCTTCCCGCAAAGTAGTTTCATACTTGTTCTAGGTAAAGTAAGCATTAGCATGCGTAGAGTTGTACCGGTGGTCGATGGAACTTGAGAGAATATTAATTCTACCTTTATATCCTCATTGGGTTCGACACTCTTACTTATCAAAAAAGGCTACAAATGATCCCCTACACTTGTGGTTATCAAGACCTTTTTATGGCGCCGTTGCTGGGGAGCAATAGCGTAGAGGTTGATATTCTCTTGTGTGCTTGTTTTCTTTATCACCAAGTGATTTAATTTTCTATTCTAAAATGTTTTCTATTTTTAGTTATGGTTAGGAAATGCCAAATACCAAAAAAATTAGATTCACTTGCTAACCAAGTGGTTGAGGATACACCCAAAATGTATCGTACTATTGAAGCTTATTACTTGGATCATCTTCGATCCCTTCGTGCTCGTGCTAAAAACCCAACTAGCTTACTTGTAGCAAAATCGTTAAATGTGCATGCTTATTTGTGACATTGCTTATATCAAAAAGGGAATGGAATTTATGCGAAATACATGATTTTACTTGTTGTTGTGAAGAAACTAAAAAACACCTTCTCTACCAATGTGTGTTTAATGATAATGAAATACTATCTTCTAATGCCAAGGAGGCCTCTTGTTATTATGATGTTGAACAAACTAAAGAATTTGTTGCTTTTAAGGGCGCTTATGAAATTGCTACTTTGTTGAAAAGTAGATACTACTTCTGACAAATCGGAAAATTTTGTCGTGCTTAATTATTGCTATGAAACAATTTTTTATTGCATATGTTAAAGAATTTACTGAAAGAATGTTTGCTGCCTTGGAAGAGAATAATATTTCACAGGAATCTATGGAAGAAGAAATTGTTGAAACTGTGAGCTTATTAGATGGAAAAGATGAGGAGGAGAGTGAAGAACAAAAGGAGGAATAGCGGATTAGCTACCCGTGCCCACCTTCTAATGGGAGTAACTCTTCAACTCATAGCTTGTTTAATTTCCCTTCGTGCTTACGGAATGATGAATGATGTGATGAATGCTATGATCCCTTGGATTTCTTTGAAATATCCTGTTTTTATGAACTTGATGCTTGCCATGCTTGTGGCCATGATGCCAATATGAATTATGCTTATGAAAATGATCTTGCTATAGTTCCTTACGTTAAGCATGAAACTGTTCCTATTGCACACACACACTGATAGTCCTATTATCTTTTTGAATTCTCCCAATTACACAATATCAGAGAAATTTGCACTTATTAAGGATTATATCGATGGGTTGCGTTTTACCACAACAAATGATGATTTTGATGGATATAATATGCATGTGTTTGATGCTCCTACTTGCAATTATTTTGAGAGAGGAACCAAATCTTCACATCTCTATGTTTCCAATACGGTAAAATTGGAAGAAACTACTTATGCTATGTATTGTGTCACACCCAAAAATTTACCCATATTTTCATTAATTAAAATATTGCGTGAAATAAAACTTTTGAAAATGATTTGCTTCTTCGCTTATTTGAGAACCTCTTTTCTAAAAAAAATTCCTCCAAGTAGACTTTTGAAAAGCATTATGGATTTGAGTATTGGTATAAATTCATTTGCATTGAATTTTATAAATTCAGTAGGGAATTATTTTTATAAAACAATTGTTAAAATAGTATCTTTTAATATCTTTTAATATCATTTTTATCCTTTTAAGAGCCTCTCTTGCACTGCAACCATTTCTTAAACTCATTTAAAAATTCCACAAAAAAATTGGAGATTTCAAGGGATGCATGTGATTCACTTTTATGCAAAACCCAATGGTGTTCTTTGGAAAATTTGAGCAAAGCAACCATTTTTCTATTCTGGTCTAGCTTTGAAGTTCGTAGTGCAACCCAATTTTATCTTGCCCTTTTGGCCATAATTTTTTTTTTCTGGTTATAGTCCACCCTACCAAACCCTCATGTCCACGAGCTTAGCCCCATTGGACAAATTTACGTGCATAATTTCACAGCCTGCATTTTCTGTCGAGAACTGCTTTTCTCCAAAAATTGCATTAGCAAGTTTTTGTCTTTTTCAAATCTAACCCCACCATCATTCTTAGTGTCCAAAGAGACATCAACCTGGGAAGTTTGGGTGCCAGAAAAATCTTTTTGATTCCTCTCGCATTTCATCAAACACGTGGGTACATGGCCAGTTTTGGCATGGTTTTTTATTCTTTATTATGAAGTTGATCCCTTGACCTAACCAACATATCTAGGAGCCTCCCCTTATCCACTAACCTAACCCTGGTAGGTTTGAAGAGCATTGGAGACATTTAACACCGCCACACATTCTGTTGAGCACTTGGCGAGCGTGCTTTGGGAACAGCCAAAACGCACGTTTTGCACACCGCTTTGCCGAGATGATGTGTCCGCCAAAACCTCATACATGTGCCCATATGCTAGCCGCAAAGTTATGTCACATCAAGACCAGCCCCAATAGATTTTCTCCGCCGCCCTACGCTGCTTAGAGCAACCACCATGGCGACCTTGGCGGCTAGCCGGCGTCTGCGTTCGAGTGTGCCATGAGCTGCAAGAAAAGAAAACTTCAAAATGCATGTGTGGTACATGTACTTGATGCATGACTTCCCATGCCCCACATGCAAGGCATCTCTTCAGTTTCATTGGCTGCACGTGGGTAGGGAGTATTCTTGCTTTGACTTGCATAGACAGTTCCTGGATCCTCGCCATCAGTTCACAAAAGACAAGAAGAACATTATCAAAGTTAAAGTTGTTAAAAACTCGGCACCACCTGCGTTGACAGGCCAATAGATCCTAGATCACTTAAACGCTCTCGAGCCTGATCTAGAGCGTCCAGGGTATTTCAAGGGGTATAATTCAGAACACACATGGACTCACAAGACATGCTTGTGGGATCTGCCTTACTTCAAAGACCACCTTCTTCCACACAACATCGACATATGCACACTGAAAAGAATATCGTAGAGGCAATTTTTGGTACATTGTTCGGCATAGAGGGGAAGTCAAAGGATAATCGTAATGCCAGAGTTGATCAAGAGACCCTATGACATAGACCATTACAAAACTTGCGACAATCGAAAGGAAAGCAGAACTGGTCGAACCAAAGGCCTGGTTCATTCTTGGACGGCCAGCTATGAGGGAAATTATCATGTGGGTCAAAATGCACTTGATGTTCCCTGACGGGTATGCAATGAATCTAAAGAGGGGAGCGAGTCTTGAAAAATTGAAAATATTTGGTCTCAAGAGTCATGATTGGCACATATGGCTTGAGCGGGTAATGTCGATGATGTTACGTGGCTTTATTCCTGAGGATGAATGGCTATTACTCGCAGAGCTGAGCTATTTCTTCTGTGTTCTTTGTGCGAAAGAACTATCGCCTGGCGTGGTAGATGACATGGAGGAGTTGGCGCGGGAGTTGCTCTGCAAGTTAGAGCAGATCTTTCCACCGAGCTTCTTTAATCCAATGCAGCATTCGATTTTACATCTCCCGACCGAGGCAAGATTGGGTGGCTCCATGCAAAATCGTTGGTGCTTTGCAACTGAGAGGATGTAGAACATGCTTCGAGAAAAATGTAAAAATAAACATAGAATTGAAGCATCGATGGCCGAGGCATTCATTACTGAGGAGGTGGCAAACTTCATGACAACACACTACTAAGAGAGAAATCATCATTTGCATAATCCGAAGCCTCGATATAATGATGGTGACCCTAAAAAGGTGGATCCAACCTAAGCCTATTCAAAGGGAAGCTTGCACCAGCCGGTGCTTTGAAACCAATAACGTTGGATGTCGAAGAAGGGTGGACCATTTCGTTGTATATGTTCAACAAGCTAACAAAAGTGCGGCCGTACATCGAGTAAGTTCTCGGTACATTTTTCCGCAACTTCTATTTACTTTGAACTGAACTTATTCCTAGATATTTGATACATTCGATATGTCGCCAAATTCTCGGATGGAGAGGTGATCCAAAATGATTCCATCAAAGAGTATGAGCTTCTGGCAACGCATGGAGGCGGATATCCCGGATTCATCTCCTGGTTCAAACAAATGATAATTATCAATAATGGACCACTTCATTTCTTGGTCTAATTTTTGGCTAATGTAACAATCATTTCGTATTAAACTTGTAGGCTAATTCAGAGTCTATGGACGTCGAATTGAGACAAGCCGCTAATGGTTTTGACTGTAAGGTCCATTCATTTGAGAAATACAACATCAATGGGTATTACTTTCATACCTTTGGCAAAGAGCTACCTATGCCCGACCGGAAATCTACAAATTGTGGTGTCTGTGCTATCAGCGAAGGAGGTACCTAGTATTACGGAAGGGTTGAAGCACTTTATGAACTTCAATTCTATGGTAAAAACCACCGAATGTCGTAGTCTTCAAATGTTATTGGTTCCAACCGGAGGAGACTGATACGTCTCAAACGTATCTAAATTTTTTGATGGTTTCATGCCGTTATCTTGTCAACTTTGGATGTTTTATATACCTTTTATATCTTTTTTGGGACTAACTTATTAATTCAGTGCCAAGTGCGAGTTCCTGTTTTTTGTGTGTTTTTGACTCTTTTCAGATCTGATTTTGGAACGGAGACCAAACGGAATAAAATCCCCGAAATGAATTTTTCCAGAACAGAAGAAGATCTGGGGACTTGAGGGCCAAGGCAGGAGGCCCACAGGGAGCCCACAAGCCCTGTAGCCGGGGCCAAGGGGGGCCCGCGGCTACCAGGCTTGTGGCCCCCCTGGAGCTCCCCTGCCCTAGCTCTTTGGCCTATATATTCCCTAAAATCCCAGAAAAAATAAGGGCGTCCACAAAACCACTTTTCCGCTGCCGCAAGCTTCCGTTTCCGCGAGATCTCATCTAGAGACCCTTCCCGGTGCCCTGCCGAAGGGGACTTTGGAGCTGGAGGGCTTCTACATCAACATCATTGCCTCTCCAATGACTCGTGAGTAGTCTACTTCAGACCTACGGGTCCGTAGTTAGTAGCTAGATGGCTTCTTCTCTCTCTTGGATCTTCAATACAAAGTTCTCCATGATCTTCATGAAGATCTATCCGATGTAATCCTCTTTGGCGGTGTGTTTGTCGAGATCCAATGAATTCTGGATTTGGGATCACATTATCTATGATATATATTTGAGTGTTAGCTGATTTCTTATATGCATGATTTGATATCCTTGTAAGTCTCTCCGAGTCTTGGGTTTTGTTTGGCCAACTAGATCTATGATTCTTGCAATGGGAGAAGTGCTTGGTTTTGGGTTCATACTGTGCGGTGACCTTTCCCAGTTACAGAAGGGGTAGCAAGGCACGCATCATGTTGTTGCCATCAAGGGTAACAAGATGGGCTTTCATCATAGATTTTAGATTGTCCATCTACATCATGTCATCTTGCTTAAGGCGTTACTCTGTTCTTCTGAACTCAATACACTAGATGCAAGCTGGATAGTGGTCGACGTGTGGAGTAATAGTAGTAGATGCAGAAAGTATCGGTCTACTTGTTTTGGACGTGATGCCTATATGTATGATCATTGCCATAGATAACGTCATGACTTTGCGCGGTTCTATCAATTGCTCGATAGTAATTCGTTCACCCATCGTCTACTTGCTTTCATGAGAGAAGCCACTACTGAACACTACGGCCCCCGGGTCTGCTCACAATTATCATCTTAGCTTTTACTTTTACTTTGCTTTGTTTATTTTTTGCTTTCAGTTCTCACTTTGCAAACAATCTATAAGGGATTGACAACCCCTTCATAGCGTTGGGTGCAAGCTCTTTGTGTTTGTGCAGGTACTTGTGACTTGACGCGATCCTCCTACTGGATTGATACCTTGGTTCTCAAACTGAGGGAAATACTTACCGCCGCTGTGCTACATCACCCTTTCCTCTTCAAGGGAACACCAACGCAAGGCTCCAAGGCCGCGGGGGAATCCTTTGCATACTTGCCAAGGAAATCCCTATAGGCGTAGCCAGCAGCAGAGACTGGAAGGACTCATGAACGTATAGGGCTAGTCGAAATCAATCAAAGCACCCATTTAGATGTTCCCGATGTCTATATTACGACTCAACACGCGACCCAACTTTTCTATCTACCATGGGCCTGCAAAACTAATAAGAATCTGAATGGTTGGGATGTTGTTTATAAAGTGCCGCCACATGCTAGACCACCTCGCCCAAATGAAGAGGATTATGAACCTCAGATTAATCCAGACACATATGACGGAGAATTATTCCTAGAAACATGTCTTTCCAATAAATGTTTCAAGAACCGCTCTACTTCACCCCAGAACATGGAAGTAGATAGGAATATTGAATCCGACTTCACCCCGGAGTCGGAACCAATAGAGCTTGAACTAGAAGAGGTTACTGTTGCGGATGACCTATCAATGCTTGAGCGATTATTGAAAGGCCTTCCATATGTTGATGCCAATGAACCCGATGAGCACGTCATTCATGAAGACATGCGTGATAGTGATGATGATGATGCATTTATTGATCCCGGAGCATATATAGACGATCCAGACTATTATTAGTTTGTATGCATCCCAACTTAAATTACATATGAACATATTATTATTCATGTCAGGTATTCAATTTTTTATGTTCTACTAATTTATTTTACTCTTTGTCATGGTAGGTGTTGAAAGATGGTGGGCGCGAGTCCAGATCGCTCGGCGTGTACTTATTCATCAGCGGCCCGTGGGAGGGGTCCTTCCATTCCACCACTATCTCTGTGTAGAGTGTTTGCAGACAGTCTGGGGACACCCGCGGGGGCTCCTTCGTCGGTGTCGTTTTCCAATGGGAGAGGAGGTCGGGTAGGGAAGAAGGCGAAGGGTACAAGACATGGTCGCGAGTGAGGTAGGCGGACTGCTATACCGTGCTCGCCGCCACACCCAGCTCATTCACCCGAGCACACGACTATTAGGGTGGACCCATTCGAGGTGGAGGTGCTACGGCAACAAAAGACCTTCGCTGGCAATGGCGCCAGGAATCCTTCTGCTACGGGCTACGCCTATAGGGACTTCCTTATGAAATATGCAAAGGATTTCCCCGCAGCCTTGGAGCCTTGCGTTGGTGTTCCCTTGAAGCGGAAAGGGTGATGTAGCACAGCGGCGGTAAGTATTTCCCTTAGTTTGAGAACCAAGGTATCGATGCAGTAGGAGGATCGCGTCAAGTCACAAGTACCTGCACAAACACAAAGAGCTTGCACCCAACGCTATGAAGGGGTTGTCAATCCTTATAGATTGTTTGCAAGGTGAGAACTGAAAGCAAAAGGTAAACAAAGCAAATTAAAAGTAAAAGTGGAGACGATAGTTGTGAATAGACCCGGGGGCCGTAGTGTTCACTAGTGGCTTCTCTCCTGAAAGCAAGTAGACGGTGGGTGAACGAATTACTTTCGAGCAATTGATAGAACCGCGCAAAGTCGTGACGTTATCTAAGGTAATGATTATATCTATAGGCATCACGTCCAAAATAAGTAGACCGCTACTTTCTGCATCTACTACTATTACTCCACACGTCGTCCGCTATCCAGCATGCATCTAGTGTATTGAGTCCAAAAGAACAGAGTAATGCCTTAAGCAAGATGACATGATCTAGATGGACAATCTCAAATCGATGATGAAAGCCCATCTTGTTACCCTTGATGGCAACAACACGATGCGTGCCTTGCTGCCCCTTCTGTCACTGGGAAAGGTCACCACACGGTATGAACCCAAAACCAAGCACTTCTCCCATTGCAAGAATCATAGATCTAGTTGGCCAAAAAAAACCAAGACTCGGAGAGACTTACAAGGATATCAACTCATGCATATAAGAAATCAGCAAAGACTCAAATATAATTCATAGATAATCTGATCACAAATCCACAATTCATCGGATCTCGACAAACACACCGTCAAAGAGGATTACATCGGATAGATCTCCATGAAGATCATGGAGAACTTTGTATTGAAGATCCAAGAGAGAGAAGAAGCCATCTAGCTACTAACTACGGACCCGTAGGTCTGAAGTGGACTACTCACGAGTCATTGGAGAGGCGATGATGTTGATGTAGAAGCCCTCCAACTCCAAAGTCCCGTCCGGCAGGGCACCGAGAAGGGTCTCCGGATGAGATCTCGCGGAAACGGAAGCTTGCGGCGATGGAAACGTGATTTCGTGGATGCCCTGATTTTTTCTGGGATTTTTAGGGAATTTATAGGCCAAAGAGCTAGGGCAGGGGAGCGCTAGGGAGGCCACAAGCTTTGTTGCTGCGGGCCCCCGTGGTCGCGGCAACAGGGCTTGTGGGCTCCCTGTGGGCCCCCTGCCTTGGCCCTCAAGCCTCCCGATCTTCTTCCATTCTGGAAAATTTTATTTCGGGGATTTTATTCCGTTTGGACTCCGTTCGAAAATCAGATCTGAAAAGAGTCAAAAACACAGAAAAAACAGGAACTGGCACTTGGCACTGAATTAATAAGTTAGTCCCAAAAAAGATATAAAAGGTATATAAAACATCCAAAGTTGACAAGATAACAGCGTGAAACCATCAAAATTTATAGATAAGTTTGAGACGTATCAAGCATCCCCAAGCTTAACTCCTCCTCGTCCTCGAGTAGGTAAGTGATAAAGAATGAATTTTTGATGCTTTCATGCTACCTAGCATAGCTGTCCTTTGTAACTCCTCTTATGTGACGTGAATGTTCAGATCCATTACATTCAAAACAATAGTTTGCTATTGACGTGGAGACAATAATACTTCAAGCAAACTAGCAAGGTAATCATGAACTTTCAAAATAACAAGGCCGAAAGAAAGTTATCCCTACAAAATCATATAGTCTGGCTATGCTCTATCATCCTTGCACAACGAATTTAAATCATGCACAACCTCGGTATTGGCCAAGTAATTGTTTGCACACCTTTACTTTCTCAAACCTTTTCAACTCTCACGCAATACATGAGCGTGAGCCATGGTTTTAGCACTATGAGTGAAATGGAGTGTGGTGGAGGTTGCAAGGCAAACAAGGAGAAGATGGTCACATTGACTAGGCATATCAACGAGCTATGGAGATGCTCATCAATAGATATCAATGTGAATGAGTATGGATTGTCATACAAATGATGCACTAGAGCAAAGAGTATGTGAAAGCTCTTAAAGAAAACTAGTGGTGTGCATCCAACTTGCATGCTCACGAAGACCTAAGGCAATTTTCAGGAAGCCTATCATTGGAATATACAAGCCAAGTTATATAATGAAAATTTCCCACTAGCTATATGGTGGTGACAATACGAAAGACTCTCAATCATGAAGATCATGGTGCTTAAAAAGCACAAGTGTGGAAAGATAGTCGCATTGTCCCTTCTCTCTTTTTCTCTCATTTTTTTGGTGGGCTCTTTGGCCTCCCCTTTTTTTGGTGGGCATCTTTGGCCTCTTTTTGTAAATGGGATTTGCTAGCCTCTTTTATTTCCTCACATGGGACAATGCTCCATCAATGATGATCATCACACTTACAACTCAAAACTTAGAGCAATGATGACTCTATAAGGAATGCCTTCGGTAGTGTACCGTGACGATGATCTAGCATGGCATAGACATCAATGGAAACATCATGCTAGCTATCTTATGATCATGCAATGGCAATGTAGAAGTGGTGGCACATGTCATGGTGGTAGTTGCATGGCAATATATCTCGGAATGGCTTTGAAGAAGCCATAGTAGGTAGGTATGGTGGTTGTTTTGAGGGAGGCTAATTGTGGGTTTTGTGCGCCCGCGAAAGTTGCACGGCACTAAAGAAGATAGTGATGGTGGAAGGTGAAAGTGCATCTAAACCATGGACTCAACATTAGTCATGAAGAACTCATATACTTGTTGCAAAAGTTTTAGTAGTAATCGAAACAAAGCATTCAACGCATACTCCTAGGGGAAGGGTTGGTAGGTATAAACCATCGCGCGATCCCGACCGCCACACAAAGGATGACAATCAATAGACTAAGCATGCTCAGACTTCATCACATAGCGGTTCACCATACGTGCATGCTACGGGAATCACTAACTTCAACACAAGTATTTCTAGATCCACAACACCTTACTAGTATAACTTCAATATTACCACAACCACAACTCAAAACTAATTGAGATGAATCAAACTTCTCTAACCACTCAATGCACATGAAGGTGGAAGTTTTCATATCCTTTTAGATAACTACCCCTTTTGAGACTACTTTCATAGCATAGATCAACTACCAAGCCACGCACCGCTGTGCTCTAAAAGATATAAGTGAAGCACATAGAGCAAAATCAACTATCTCAAAAGATATAACTGAAGCACATGTGAGCTGAATTGTCTAACCAAAGGATATAAGTGAAGCTCGACAAAATCACGGTGAGTGCATGTGTCTCTCTATGGGTGTGCAGAAAGGAAGATTGTGACACAACAAAAATAAAAGACTCATACGATACAAGATGCTCCAAGCAAAACACATAATATGTGGTGAATAAAAATATACCCCCAAGTAACGTTACCGATGGATTGAAGACGAAGGATGGGATGCCTTCCCAGGGCATCCCCAAGCTTAGGCTTTTTCAGCATCCTTGAATCAACTTGGGGTGCCTTGGGCATCCCCAAGCTTGAGCTCTTGCCACTCTTTATCTCTTTGTCCATAAGAACTTCACCCAGAACTTGAAAACTTCACAACACGAAACTTAAATAGAAACTCGTGATAACATTAGTATAAGAAAGCAAACCACCACTTCCTTAGGTACTGTAGCAAACTTAAATTCTACTTATGTTGATGTTGGGTTACTGTATTTTCAATCTTCCATGGCTAATACCCCCCGATACTATCCATAGTTTCATCAAAATAAGCAACCAACTCAACAAAAAAAGAATCTGTTAACAGCAGACCAGTCTGTAGCAATCTGTATACTTCGTATACTTCTGGTACTTCAACAATTCTGAAATCTTACGACAGTCTGAAGAATTCGCATAGCCATCAGAAGAAAAAAGAATCAACTCAAAAGCTCTTACAGAAAAAAATGAAAATTATTTTCGTGAGCAGAAAGTTTCTGTCATTTCCGGCATGACCAAACGATCATCCCCAAGACTAATCATAACGGTTTTGCTTGGCACAAACGCAAAAATAAACACAAAAAACACAATCATAACAGAATAATGAAAGTGTGGAAAACACAAAACATAAAGAAAAAGGATAGATTCGTTGGGTTGCCTCCCAACAAGCGCTATTGTTTAACGCCCTTAGCTAGGCATTGATGATGCTCACACAAAAGACAAGAATTGAAGCACAACGAGAGCATCATAAAGCATGTGAAAAATCACATCTAAGTCTAACATACTTCCTATGCATAGGCATTTTATAGGAAAACAGATTGGCAAGACAACCAATAGTTACCAAATGCAAGGAAGAAGAAAGAGGCAATAGCAATCTCAACATAACGAGAGGTAATTTGGTAACATGAAAGTTTCTACCACAATATTTTCCTCTCTCTCAAAGCAATTACATGTGGGATCATAACCAAATTCAACAATATAGCTATCACAAAGGATATTCTTTTCATGATCCACATGCATGCAAAGTTGATGCTCTTCAAAAATAGTGGGATTATCATCAACTAAAGTCATGACTTCTCCAATCCCACTTTCAGTATTGTTGCAAACATCATAATCATCATGAGGGTTAAACATATTTTCAAGATCATAAGAAAAATCATTACCCAATCATGATCATTGGAACAAGTAGTGGACATAGCAAAACTAGCATCCCCAAGCTTAGGGTTTTGCATGTTTTTAGCATGATTGACACTAATAGGATTTATAGTGAAACCATTGCAATCATGCTTTTCTTTCAAGGAGCCCTTGTGAATCACTTCATAAATTTCTTCATCACGATTTTCAGATTCACGCATCTCAAGCAAAACTCCATAGAGAAAGTCAAGTGCACTCAACTCACTAGCAATTGGTTCCACATAAGTGGATCTCTTAAAGAGATTAGCTAGTGGCTGAGGATCCATATCACTAGATATTCAGCAAGCGAAGATGCAAGCATATTGAAGGCACATGGCACACAAGTAAACAAAAAGAGGGCGAGAAAAAGGACGAACGAAAAGGAAAACGAAAAAGGCAAACGAAAAAGGCAAATTGGTGAAGTGGGGGAGAGGAAAACGAGAGGCAACTGACAAAAAAGGTAAATGCAAGAGATGAGTTTGTGACACTTACCTGAATAGATCTTGACTTGATCTCTCCTCCCCGACAACGGTGCCAGAAATACTTCTGCTACGGCAACAAAATACCTTCACTGGCAATGGCGCCAGGAATCCTTCTGCTACGGGCTACGCCTATAGGGACTTCCTTGGCAAATATGCAAAGGATTTCCCCGCGGCCTTGGAGCCTTGCGTTGGTGTTCCCTTGAAGCGGAAAGGGTGATGTAGCACAGCGGCGGTAAGTATTTCCCTTAGTTTGAGAACCAAGGTATCGATCCAGTAGGAGGATCGCGTCAAGTCACAAGTACCTACACAAACACAAAGAGCTTGCACCCAACGCTATGAAGGGGTTGTCAATCCCTTATAGATTATTTTTAAAGTGAGAACTGAAAGCAAAAAGTAAACAAAGCAAAGTAAAAGTAAAAGCGGAGACGATAGTTGTGAATAGACCCGGCGGCCGTAGTTTTCACAAGTGGCTTCTCTCATGAAAGCATGTAGACGGTGGGTGAACGAATTACTGTCGAGCAATTGATAGAATCGCGCAAAGTCGTGACGTTATCTAAGGCAATGATTATATCTATAGGCATCACGTCCAAAACAAGTAGACCGATACTTTCTGCATCTACTACTATTACTCCACACGTCGACCGCTGTCCAGCATGCATCTAGTGTATTGAGTCCAAAAGAACAGAGTAACGCCTTAAGCAAGATGACATGATGTAGATGGACAATCTCAAATCTATGATGAAAGCCCATCTTGTTACCCTTGATGGCAACAACACGATGTGTGCCTTGCTGCCCCTTGTGTCACTGGGAAAGTTCACCACACGGTATGAACCCAAAACCAAGCACTTCTCCCGTTGCAAGAATCATAGATCTAGTTGGCCAAACAAAACCCTAGACTCGGAGAGACTTACAAGGATATCAAATCATGCATATAAGAAATCAGCAAAGACTCAAATATAATTCATAGATAACCTGATCACAAATCCACAATTCATCGGATCTCGACAAACAGACCGCCAAAGAGGATTACATCGGATAGATCTCCATGAAGATCATGGAGAACTTTGTATTGAAGATCCAAGAGAGAGAAGAAGCCATCTAGCTACTAACTACGGACCCGTAGGTCTGAAGTGGACTACTCACGAGTCATTAGAGAGGCGATGATGTTGATGTAGAAGCCCTCCAACTCCAAAGTCCCCTCCGGCAGGGCACCGGGAAGGGTCTCCAGATGAGATCTCGCGGAAACGGAAGCTTGCGGCGGCGGAAAAGTGTTTTTGTGGACGCCCTGATTTTTTATGGGATTTTTAGGGAATTTATAGGCCAAGGAGCTAGGGCAGGGGAGCGCCAGGGAGGCCACAAGCTTGGTTGCTGCAGGCGCCCCTGGCCGCGGCAATAGGGCTTGTGGGCTCCCTGTGGGCCCCCTGCCTTGGCCCTCAAGCCTCCCGATCTTCTTCCGTTCTGGAAAAATTTATTTCGGTGATTTTATTCCGTTTGGACTCCGTTCCAAAATCAGATCTGAAAAGAGTGAAAAACACAGAAAAAACAGGAACTGGCACTTGGCACTGAATTAATAAGTTAGTCCCAAAAAGATATAAAAGGTATATAAAACATCCAAAGTTCACAAGATAACAACGTGAAACCATCAAAAATTATAGATATGTTTGAGACGTATCAGGAGGTTATGGGGACTCCGGACCAGGAGCCTCGGGTCGACGGGCCATCGGCCCATGAGACTCCGGTTCCACAGGGTTTGGCCCAGGAGACTCCTGTACCACGGGCTACGTCCTAGGAGACTCCCACCCAAAGGCTTCGTCCGGATGGGGTACCTGGCCGGATCGGACCGAGGGGCTGGGTGGCCATGCTGATGGTGGGCGGGATGTGTGTACTAATAGTGAGGGCGAGGTGGTTGAGGGGGTAACCGTGTACCAGCATGGTAGTACACGTCTCCCGGCCATGCCGGCGACCCGCGAGCAAAGGCCGGTGGTTAGGCCTGAACGGGAGAAGTAAGTGCATTTACTCTTTTTGTACCTTTTGCCTTCAAGTTTCTTCAAATATCTAATGCATTGACCTTGTCATACTGCACGGGTTGGGATCATCCCCTTGGAGTGCGCAAGCCAAACACCATCCTTGGTGTGCTTTGTCGGCAAAATTTCCCAGGGTTTGTCATGTTGCCCGGTGAGGGTGAGGTTCCTACACTAGGATTTAGCTAGGAGCACTACAAGGCTGCCCAGGCCCCACCAGAGGAGATGATCGATGGTATCTTATGCCACAGGAGGGCTGAGATGGTGCTTTCTCCTTTTACACAATCTAAAATTAACAATATAGCTAGTTATTTACTAATGAGTGTTGACTCGTTTAACTGACCTTCTACACGTGTGAGGAGGGATATGAGGAGGCGGCGGACAAGGTTATTGAGTCCGAGTGCAGGCGTCTATTATAGACAAACGCCACAAGTCTTAGACGCACGCTGTTTGAGAGTACTACGCATCACGTAGTATTAAGAAGGATAAGTCGGAGTGCCGTAGAATTTTTTGGAAGAAGGAGCAGTACATGAAGGTAATTACCTATTCCTAAGGCCTTGTACTTAGTTTTCTTGAGTTGATGAGTAGGCGTAGCGCTCAAATTTCTCTTTAATAACTTATAGGTGCCCCTGAGATGGTGTGCGGATAAGATGGATTGTTGGGAGGCATTAGTGGATGAGTGGTGCACAGGCCAATGGCGAGCGGTCCAAGACAATGCGAAGGACCGGCATGCCCAAATGGTTGGTGTGCCACACCATCAAGGCAGTGCCAACTTATTTCAGTTTGGACGTAACTTTGTATGTGGTTTGCTACATGATTCATGCAATTCAATCTTCATGCAAACTTGAGCCCTTTACTAATACTGTGTTCTCTCTTTTAGGCTCATCACAATAACACTGAGGTGCGAGAGGTGTATGTCGGGGATATTCCCCACGACCAAGACCCGGCTCATGAGGTTAAGTCATCTCTGGGGTTACGCCGCCCTGACGTTAAGTCATCTCTGGACTTAAGTCGTCCTGACATTAAGTCATCTATGGGCTTAAGCCGCCCTGACGTTAAGTCATCTTTGGCCTTAAGCCGCCGTAACGTTAAGTCATCTCTGGGCTTAAGTCGTCATGATGTTAAGTCATCTCTGGGCTTAAGTCGCCCAAATATAAGAAGGCCCCCAGAGATGAATCATGAAGATGAGTCCCGAAGATGAGAAGCCCTCGGTAAGAAGGCCGTGGTAAGCCGCCCGCGGTAAGCAGCCTCCGATAAGAAGCCATTGGTAAGAAACCCACGGTAAGCAGCCCACAGTAAGAAGCCAGAAGAGAAAAGATTCCCTCACAAGGCAAGCAAGATCCGGATTAGGAGTCAAGAAAGATTAGTCCTAGCGTGAGTAGGACCCTATATGTAAGCCTCCCCTTCAACCTATATAAGGAGGGGTAAGGCACCGCAAGAGGGACATGTTCAAGTCATTAGAGTTAGACAGATTAGAGGCTCTCAAGATGAGAGGTAGCAAAACATCACCCTTGTAATCAAGATCATCCTCATTATCAATACACACAAAGCAGGATGTAGGCTTTTACCTCCATCGGAGGGGCCGAACCTGGGTAACTCGCGTCTCTCGATTTTGATCAACCCCTCTCAAGCCGCCACCTAGTTGTGATGGCCTCACACCTAAGTTCTCTCACGAGGACATCTTATCGTGATAAAGCCACGATAGTTGGCACCCACTGTGGGCTTTGCACAGTGGTGTTATGTTCTTGAAGGGAGCTCTACGGGGACCGAGAAGTTTGCGATTTGACGGATGAAAAAAAGCTGGCATGAAAGGATCTGCATCGATTATGAGTTCATTTGTTGAGATTGGAAAAGTTCCAACATTAGAAATAAACCAGATCAAAGTCAAAAATAACTTCGGTGTTGACCGGCCACAAGTCATCGATCAAGCAACGAAAATCACTAGGAGAAGCCTACCGCATCCGCGGCATGGACGAAAGCAAAGGAAAATATCAATGTGTTCTATTGACGTCCTCGGGTTAGCCTCCATCTATTAAAAAAAGAGAAATCGGAAAAGTTGAAAACAAAAAAAGGAAGGAATAACCCTCAACTGTAGCCCGACATTACAGCCGTGTCCGAGCCAGCCTCGAAGCCTCGAGTCGCCTCACACTGGCCGCCGTCCGCGCCTTCCACCGCCGTGGGTGCTCACTTCACCTCTGCCACTGAGCCACCGGGCTGCAGCCCCGCCTTTGTCGTGACCCGCTTTGTGCTATTGCCATGCTCCACCTCGTGTCCCCCAAGGAGTCGTCCTCCATGCGTTCAAGACAGCCACGTACCGTGCCTGCTAGGCTACACCTGCGTCACTCCGTAGTTGTTGCCTTGCACCTGCACCACTACCTCATCCACTGTTGTGGCCTACCGCGGGTGAGCCGCCGTGCCTTGGAGCCTCTCCGTATCAAGTACCAAGCTACCAACAAGCTGTCGATCATTGCTTCCGCTGCTCACTTTCTTCATTGGGGCCTCGGGCTGGCATCGTCAAGCTACCCCGGCCTCCGCGGCCCTCAGAGGTGCAACGAGCCGGCCCGCCTCCCCGTCTCGCACTGAGCCACCCAGGCCGAGCAACCTCGCCTCCGCCACTGGGTTAATGGCCGCTCATTGATTCGATGCGGCCTCCGAATCACCGTGCAACAGCACCCTTGTCTCGCTTGGAGCCGCCATGCGACGGTAGTGTGGTCCGGCCGGCTTCACTTGTGTTGCGCCCCACTGCTGTGGCCGCTCATCCTTACTCCTCCACTCCTGTGAGCCGCCGCCTGCTCCACCAGGCGTGCTGTCTGCTCCACACTGCGCACACCGACTGCCACACACCGCGTCTAACGGCTCAGCCCCCATGCCCCTCCGGCCCACCGCATATATGCCTCGCCTTTTGCTGATCGCCTCCAGCTCGGCCGTGCACAGGCCGCACTGACTGCTTCGCGCGGTCTCGACTCACCTTGGGTCGTCGTGCCTTGATCCTCCAGGCGCATGGCCTCCATACTCCCTTCTCTACTGCACGCGTCGCCTCACCTTGACTCGTGGTGCCTTGAGCCGCCATCGTGCCTAGAGCTACCGTAGCGTCTTGAGCTGCCGCACCTTGAGCCGCAGACGCACCACGCCTCCACCTCGCCTTTACCACCGCTCACTCCAGAGCCGCTTCCGCTCTACTTGCCGGCTCCGCCGCCGCACCTCAACTCGCCGGCCAAGCATCACCTACCTCCTATGCGCCTACGACGCCGACCATTGTGGCTCGCTCCCATCTTGCTCGCTCACCGAGCCAGCGCTCTGCTCCGCCGCCGGACCTCAACTCACCGGCCAAGCCTCACCTGCCTCCGTTGCGCCTGCGACCCGACCGTCGTGGCTCGCTCCCGTCTTGCTCGCTCACCGAGCCGGCGCTCTGCTCCGCTCCGCCCATCCGTCGTGGCCCGCTCGTGCCTCACCCGCTTCGATGTGCTTCGACGCTCCCCTCCCGTTCCTCGGCTTGCTCCGTGCGACCGCGATGCCGCTCCTGTCCTAACTCCGGGTGATGCTGGGAGGCACACTCGTTCTGGCTGGTTGGGGCTGGCTACGCCTTCGCGTGGTCTCCATCCGGCTGGAGAAGATAAAGGGACCGACTGATAGAAACTAAAAAGCAGTTTTTGCTCACTAGAGCATCTCCAACAGCCGCTTCGACCGGCACCCAAAAAACTGATTTACAGCACGCCCATCGCCAGGTTTGGCACGAGGCGCAGCGCTGGCTCCAGCAGCCGCGTTGAAATGCAGCACGGGCGCACAGCTCCAGCAGTGCGCTAAAATGCAGCACGCGCGAGCAGCCGACGCCTCACATTTCTTGCAATTTGGACACAAAATAAATTTCACACATTCATTCAACTAAAAGTTTAAAATAAATAGTTCAATTTATTATTACAATTGAAACAAATAGTTCAACAATAGTTCAAATAAACATCATTCAAATAAATAGTTCATGAAATACAACAAATAGTTCAACATTCAAATTCTTCTTCGGAAGAATCATATGCCGAACTCATCTAAAATGTTTAAAACTAGGCTATAAAGAACATGCACCAAAATTCATGTAAAAATGTTAACATACCTTGCATGCCTTTTGTCGAACACCTTGCAGGCGCCAAGCAGCAGTGGGTGACCTGGCGCTGTTCGTCGAAGGACTGTCGCGCGTGACGGGCGGGGCTGACGAGAGAGAGAGGGAGGAAGCCGCGGCCACGTAGGGAGAGACCGCGGAGGCGCCAGAACAGTCGTCGGAGAAATGGGGTGGCACAGATGGCGATGGCGGCGCGGCTGGATTGGTAGGTGGAGTTGCGCGCGAGTGCTCGAGAGTTCACCGTGCGGGAGCGGGCGCAATAAATAAGCGGCGCATGATGGCGTTTCCTCCCGCGCGCTGAATTACATATGCCGCGCGCGCGGTTTTTGTGCGTCCGCTCAAGCGCCCGGAACGGTAGCGCGCGCGCTAAAATGACTACTTTTTTAGCGCGACGCCTATATACCGCGGCTGTTGGAGATGCTCTTATAAAAAAGGAGAGGTGGGGCATGAGTAATGCTACATCTACAAAGGCTTACTTAAAGATTTTACGTACAAATTGATGTGTAGGATTGTGATTGGTAATTGGGGGATGAGGGGCCCCACCCCACTGAAAATCAGGGGGGAGAGAAGAATTAGTTTGGAAGGTTAAGTAAACCTGTGTAAGTTTTTGTAGGTCTAGAAAAAGATGTGGGAGCCATATTAAAAAGCGGTGTGAGCAAAAAATACTACTGTTAAGTCTCATCAATCCAAC